>NC_041233.1:17810125-17811578 GCF_002837175.3 Physeter macrocephalus | reverse complement strand
TTCCCATATCTCTTCTCTCTTGCATCTCCCTCCCTCCCACACTCCCTATCCCACCCCTCTAGGTGGTCAGAAAGCACCGAGCTGATCTCCCTGTGCTATCGGGCTGCTTCCCACTAGCTATCTATTTTAGGTTTGGTAGTGTATATATGTCCATGCCACTCTCTCACTTTGTCACAGCTTACCCTTCCCCCTCCCCATATACTCAAGTCCATGCTCTAGTACGTCTGTGTCTTTATTCCTGTCTTGCCACTAGGTTCTTTATGACCTTTTTTCTCCCTTAGATTCCATATATATGTATTAGCATACGATATTTGTTTTTCTCTTCCTGACTTGCTTCACTCTGTATGACAAACTCTAGGTCCATCCACCTCACTACAAATAAATCAGTTTCGTTCCTTTTTACGGTTGAGTAATATTCCATTGTATATATGTGCCACATCTTCTTTATCCATTCATCTGTTGATGGACACTTCGGTTGCTTCCATGTCCTGACTATTGTAAATAGAGCTGCAGTGCTCTATTTACATTTACATTTCGGTACATGACTCTTTTTGAATTATGGTTTTCTCAGGGTATATGCCCAAGGTGGGATTGCTGGGTCGTATGATAGTTCTATTTGTAGTTTTTTAAGGAACCTCCATACTGTTCTCCATAGTGGCTGTATCAATATACATTCCCACCAACAGTGCAAGAGGGTTCCCTTTTCTCCACACCCTCTCCAGCATTTATTGTTTCTAGATTTTTTGATTATGGCCATTTTGACTGGTGTGAGATGATATCTCATTGTAGTTTTGATTTGCATTTCTCTAATGATTAATGATGTTGAGCATTCTTTCATGTGTTTGTTGGCAATCTGTATATCTTCTTTGGAGAAATGTCCATTGCAGCTCTATTTACAATAGCCAGGACATGGAAGCAACCTAAGTGTCCATCAACAGATGAATGGATAAAGAAGATGTGGCACATATATACAATGGAATATTACTCAGCCATAAAAAGAAATGAAACTGAGTTATTTGTAATGAGGTGGATAGACCTGGAGTCTGTCATACAGAGTGAAGTAAGTCAGAAGGAGAAAAACAAATACCGTATGCTAACACATATATATGGAATCTAAGAAAAAAAAATGTCATGAAGAGATTAGTGGTAGGACAGGAATAAAACACAGACCTACTAGAGCATGGACTTGAGGACATGGGGAGGGGGAAGGGTAAGCTAAGAGTTTTATACTGTCTGGCCTTACATTTAGGTCTTTAATCCAATTTGAGTTTATTTTTGTGTATGGTGTTAAGGAGTGTTCTAATTTCATACTTTTACATGTACCTGTCCAGTGTTCCCAGCACCACTTATTGAAGGGGCTGTCTTTTCTCCGCTGTATATTCTTACATCTTTTATCAAAGATAAGGTGACCATATGTGTGTGGGTTTATCTCTGGGCTTTCTATCCTGTTCCA
>NC_041233.1:17793303-17809941 GCF_002837175.3 Physeter macrocephalus | reverse complement strand
TTTCTGTGCATTAATTTTGTATCCTGCTACTTTACCAGATTCAATGATTAGCTCTAGTAGTTTTCTGGTAGCATCTTTAGGATTCTGTATGTATAGTATCCTGTCATCTGCAAACAGCTTTACTTCTTCTTTTCCGATTTGGATTCCTTTTATTTCCTTTTCTTCTCTCATTGCTGTGGCTAAAAATTCCAAAATTATTTTGGATAAGAGTGGTAAGAGTGGGCATCCTTGTCTTGTTCCTGATCTTAGTGGAAATGGTTTCAGTTTTTCACCATTGAGAACAATGCTGGCTGTGGGTTTGTCATATATGGCCTTTATTATGTTGAGGAAAGTTCCCTCTATGCCTACTTTCTGCAGGGTTTTTATCATAAATGGGTGTTGAATTTTGTCAAAAGCTTTCTCTGCATCTATTGAGATGATCATATGGTTTTTCTCCTTCAATTTGTTAATATGGTGTATCACATTGATTGATTTGTGTTTATTGAAGAATCCTTGCATTCCTGGAATAAACCCCACTTGATCATGGTGTAGGATCCTTTTAATGTGCTGTTGGATTCTCTTTGCTAGTATTTTGTTGAGGAGTTTTGCATCTATGTTCATCAGTGATATTGGCCTGTAGTTTTCCTTCTTTGTGACATCTTTGTCTGGTTTTGGTATCAGGGTGATGGTGGCCTTGTAGAGTGAGTTGGGGAGTGTTCCTCCCTTTGCTATATTTTGTAAGAGTTTGCGATGGATAGGTGTTAGCTCTTCTCTAAATGTTTGATTGAATTCGCCTGTGAAGCCTCTGTTCCTGGGCTTTGGTTTGTGGAAGATTTTTTTTTTGGCAAAATTCATTTTTATTAATAGAAAATAAACACTCCAGTTGTTATACTTGAAGTTGCTAATTAAAAAAAGAATTTAAAATCACTACTTAATAATCCTGTTTTAACTAAGACAGTGAAACTGTGGCTTAAAAAAAAAAAAGTATTCAGCACCATTTGCTCATAGAACTTTCAGACTTTGTTCCTAAAGTTTCTGGAACTTTTCCATCTGTAAAGTACAGGAATAGCTGAGCTACAGGAGGAACCCTCTCTGGGACAACCAGCGAGAAGTTAAGCAATCAGTATATATTCAGCCTGGTAACTTGGACTGTACAACGATCCCCTCCTCTCCACTCTGGCTCAGGAGGGACATGCTTCTAAGCACTGAAGTATGAGGAGTCTGACTGTTATTAGCTGGAAAGACCAGTTCTAACAGCAAATAACAGTAAATCTCTGGCACAGAGACTACTGTCCTTAATGTTCTGTGATTTTAGGAAATTCTGTAAATAACTTGGCTTTAGTTCAATTTGCTCAGAAATGAAACATGTTTAATAAGGTTAAACTACTCTGCTAGAGTAAGTGTCTGCTGGTTTAGTGTCCTTATAAAATACATACATAATACGTGTAGATTAATCATAGTCTTAAAGTATACTTAGAATACTGCATTATTGAAACCAAAGTCTAACAAAATGACTACAGTTAGAAGCAACTAATGAAACTAAATCCAAAGTTATGACAAGGGAGACTCATTCTCACTTGAAGCTGTGTCACTTAGAGAATTAAAGCCATTCAAGGTGAGGTGAAGGTGGCATCTTTAGATAATTCCAATAAGGGCCAGAAATTAGCATTTCTAAATATTTCAGAAAAGTCCATAGAAGTGTTTCAAAGACTTTTATGCAAAAGAATGTCAGTCTATCTTTCTGCGTCAGTGAGTAGTAGTGCCCATCAGAATTTCCTAATAACACAAAGACAAAGGCAAGTCCATACACTTGATCAGATGTCAAAGGAATGGGAAGTGGACTATTAGGTCACCCTTAGAGCTTCAGCTGGCTTTTTACTATAGGCTGTTCACCAGTGTGAGTCAGGTGGACTTTTGTGAGATAATAGTGTTTGGTGGCCAGGACCTCTTTTGGGCGTTTCTTGCTAAGTGGAATACACAACAGATAAGGGAATAGGGGAGGTAATTCAGGGAAGCTACTCTTTCCAGCTCAGAAAGAGTTGATGAAGCCCATATATGCATTCAAGAAGCCCATGGAATCCTCTAGCTGTGACAGTGGCTAATGTGGTCATCCAGAATCGACACTGTGGACTGTGGCAGCATTTTGCTGTGCAGCTCCAAAAACTCTGGATAGGGATTCACTGGATCCAGTGGCCCATAGACAAAATGAATGGGTATAGATACAGAGGCAAGAGCTCCCACCCAGCATCTTCTAAACTTCTTCCTTTGATTGATGTACTGCAAGAGACTGTCGATAACCAAGTTCCCGTCATTGTTGCATATCCCTGCCCACATGTCCCACAGTTCACTCTCAGAGGGCCGGGTGTATGGCCCAAAGACCAGGGTGAGACCTCGAGAGAATACGAAGAAGTTCATCAGTCGCGTGAGGATGGGTGACAGCATGCCTCCAGCTTTGAGAAGCTTTTGGAGAAGGAGAGGACGGTGAGGCTCAGGAAATATACCTCCATTCGACAGACAGAGACTCTTAATGGTAAGCCGACCAGATCGATTCTGCTTGAACCTATAGAGCAGCTCCTGAGCAATGATGTCCCCATAGTCATGAGACAACAGGCTGATCCTATGGTTCTGGAGCCCCAGATGCCGCAAAAGAGCCTCCATGATGCTGACCTGCTCGAATATGGAATAGTGATGTGATCTCAGTTTGTCACTAAAGCCAAAGCCTAGGAAATCAAGGGCAATCACTCAATGAAACCTGAGGGTCACACCTTCCCAAATCTTGTACCAGTCATAGCTGGACGTTGGAAAGCCGTGTAAAAGCACAACTATCTCTGGACTTCCAACCACACCCACAGAGTCTTGGTAGAAGATACGCAGTCCCTTGTAGGTAAAAAATTTGCCTGATGACTTCCATGAGTGAAGAGCAGGGGAAAGCTGGGTGGGGCGGGATGTGCAGGTAGGCCACAAGCAGGGGCACAGCCAACAGCCCCACCTGGACCCACCACTCCCTCATCCTGATTCAGGTAAGACCTGGGCTACAAGACTCCATGTTTGGGTACCCAGTTGCACATGCCTGTTGGAAGATTTTTAATCACAGTTTCAATTTCAGTGCTTATGATTGGTCTGTTCATCTGATCTTTATGATTTCTTTCCTTCTGCTAACTCTGGGGTTTTTTTGTTCTTCTTTCTCTAATTGCTTTAGGTGCAAGGTGAGGTTGTTTATTTGAGAAGTTTCCTGTTTCTTAAGGTAGGATTGTATTGCTATAAACTTCCCTCTTAGAACTGCTTTTGCTGAGAGAATTGCATTTTTGCACATATCTGATCCATTCTATTCATGCCCTATTATTAATCTTTCCTGTCTACCTGTCTTCCTGCCTTCCACACATCTGTTGGAGTGCTTATCAATAGGAAAGTACAGGTGAACTAGGTCAAGACTTAGATCCTACCCTCGAGGAGGGCACAGTACAGTGGAGGAGGTGATGTATTGACAGGTTATTACAATACAGTATAGAACAGTGGGCACCATTAGAGTGTTATGGATAAAGTGCTTCCCTGAGCTATTTATAGACCTCTTAGTATAATCTTGGCACAATCTTGGTAGAATTTTTGTAATTCCTTTAAATTGACTGACTCCCTGTTCTATGTTTGTCCTCTCTATGGGTTCCTAAATATACAAATAAATATGCAGAAGACCACAAACAAAATTCTACTAAACATTTATTATTATATATATTTAAGAAAAATTTTGCTAGAACTGTTGGGTAAATTCATTTGTTTATTTAAATAGTCACTTCATTATTTATTAGTTTTACACACCATTTGTTCTGAGGTAGGTTATTTTCTCCAGATACTTGTCCAAGAATGTATCATTTTCCTTCAATTTTTCCTGAAGCCCTAAGAGACAAGAAATAGATCTTTAATTCATTTTGAATTAATTAAAAAATTATGTTTCTTTAATAACAAATAGTCTTTGTGGTGATTTTTTTCCAGTACTTCACCTAGAAGAGGGCATTTTTAATGTTTTTATATTTATTTATACCCACAATTTTCAAAATTACATCTTCCCCCTTGCTTCTGCTATCAATTTTGTATGCAAACTAACAGCTGCACAGAATAATTTGTGGCTGTTTTTGCCCAGAACTTACTCTGAGCTTCTTGAAAGAAGAAAAATAACTCATGGTTGTCTGGATTCCTGACTCAATCATAGATTTACAATTTTGTTAAATTAAATGATCAAATTGTCAAATACTACAAAATTTTAGGGAATTAATGTTATTGGCCATCTCACTCTTTCCCATCATTCAATATATTCAGAATTTTCATTTTATTTGTAATGAATATCCTTCAGTTTACAGAATGGTACCATACACATATAGTAGGCCCTCAATATTTTAAATATTTACTGTATCCAGAAGAATTACAGCACAGCCATGACTTTTATTAGTGTATGCTATGATCTTTGAAAACTTTATTTGCTTTGAAGTTAAATAATTTTACTCTAGGTAACTATTATAAGTTTTTATTTATGAAAATGATTCTAGCCTTTCTAAATCACTAGACTTTCTGAGCATTCTTTTGGGTGTGGAGTTCTTTTTTTTTTCATGTGTACTCTTTAATATTGAGATATTAGCCCTCTTCAAGGGAATGACACTAAAATATCTAAACCAAAAAAAAAAAAAAGTCCATGAAGATGAAAAAAATGTTGTGAAGAGAAAATCCACAAGTTGAAAATACAAAATTTTGTAAATATAGAAAAGTCATAATAACGAATGAAATTAAAATAAAATTTACTTGACAATGGTAGTTTTAAAATGTTCATACTGGCAAGAATATGGTCAAACAAATATTCGGCCTGATAGAATGCAAATTGGACAGCCCTTTGTGGGAAACACTTTGATAATGTAACTCAAACGTCTTAAATATTCTTGTTCTTGCTGACCTAGTAAACCAATGATCTATGTATTCTAAGCACTATCTAAATTTCGGAAAATAGCTCATTGCATATGGGTTTAAACTGCATGGTTACATCATCAAAAAAAGTTAAATAGAGGAGCTTCCCTAGTGGCACACTGGTTGAGAGTCCGCCTGCCGATGCAGGGGACACGGGTTTGTGCCCCGGTCTGGGAGGATCCCACATGCCGCGGAGCGGCTGGGCCCGTGAGCCATGGCCGCTGAGCCTGTGCGTCCGGAGCCTGTGCTCTGCAACGGGACAGGCCACAACAGTAAGAGGCCCGCGTACCACACACACACACAAAAGTTAAATAGAGTAAGTCATTAAAAAATTAGAGAAGATCAAATAATTCAGGAATTTCAAACTTGGTCTCTGTGAGCACAGTTCTTCTCAAAACTGCTTACCCAGTGTTTTTAATAAAAGCTGATTGCCTCTCTAGCATTCTCTATTAACTTCCTAGTAACTGAAAGCATGCAAGTCTATGATTACTGGTAGATATATACCAAATCCCATGGATTAAGGAATTTTTAACCATTAATAATTATATTTATAAAAACCAATTATAAATAAGTATTATGAATGTTGAATTATTTAAAATTATACATATATGTATATATATATTCACCATTAATATGAAATACAAATGTCCCTAAAATAATACACCAATAGGTTAATGGTGGTTATATTTTGGTTGTGGAATTATAAGTGATTTTTTCTTTGCATTTTTATTTCTGAATTAATAAAAATAAAATAAAATGCCAGTGGGACAAGGAAACATGTCTTAGATATAAGCATAAAAAAGCCACGATTCATAGCTAGTGGTAATTTCATCTAACTCTGCAGTGGAGCTTCTGATCAGTGGCCTCTTTTTTGCTGGTGTCATTTTTAAGAGAGGAAGGCTCTTCGTAATTTTTCTCTGGACAAAAAGTATTAATTAACTAATGTGAGCATGCTCCTGGAATATCTTTTAGCAGTTTTGGAGTTGCTGATATTCCTGTTTCATTATTGAGTGTTCAGCATTCATTCATGATTCTAATCAAGCTGTTTCGACTTATACTACTTATATAACAATTATAATATTATTTATTCACTTGTTCATGGAAAGAGCAAGGGAAGCTTCTTGCTATACTCCTTGAGAAAGTTGCACACATTCTGCAGTGCCATTCAAATTATTTGAGAATCAACATCCTGGGATAAAACTGACAAAGCAGTTGGGTTTCCTCCTAATTCAATGATGATCTCTTTAGTAGTCATTTCTCCTTTTTACTTTGTTACTCATATTTAGTACTTCAACCTAAATCCAGAGGAGAATCACAATTCCCTTTTGTAAGAACTATTTTATTCAATATTTTATATTTTATTCAATATTTATATTGTATTCATTTATTTTAATGTCTAGAGAGATCATGTTAATATTCATAGGGTGACTGATGACTGAGCAGGTGAAGTGCAGTTTAGGTTAAATGATCCTTTGTAGTGATTTGAAGGAAACCGCAGGGTATGATGTTTGTATTGAAGCTCATCTCCTCTCTGGCAGGCCTCCAGAATCCTGACACATGTTTTCTGCCCAAAGTTATTCACTCCACAGAAAATATTAACAGAAATTTGCATGAAAATCTTGGCATACCAATATCTGTAAGGGATGTATAAAATTAAGGCTCAATAAAATTTCAGAAGTAGAATATTTGTCAGGTACAATTGTCAGGGCTGTGAATTTTTGGCTCTTGCTTGATTCTTCCTTCCTTGGAAAATCGTTGGTTATAAAAGCCATTTCCCAGAATCACTGTGCAAAAGTGAAAGAAAATGAGTAACAATAAGAAGTAAAAATAAAAGTCAAATAGTTTGCGCCTTTATTTTTTAATCCACATCCATTTCTTCAATTCTTTCTGTCTGTCTCCCTTAATAATCTAAAGCCGAATTAAGAGCTTTCTCATAGAACTCCAGTGGTTCTCACTCCTTTATTTCCACAGTTTTTAGTGTTAATTTCTAACATGGACACAGGAACATAGGATTTGACTGTTCTGGCCTTACCTGGTTACAAGAGTAGGCCTGTGTCAGGGTGGTCATTCCAGTTCTTCCTTGCAGCCTGGTAAATATAATGACCTGACTTTGGTGGAAGTTCCTGTTGCATCCTTAGTCCCAAATGTCATTCATTTTGTGGTGGCTCTATACATGCCAAGAATCTGGAAAAGACCTGAAACAAATATGCAAACAAAACCAATAAAACAAAACAAAAAGAAAAACAAAAATCAGGATATTAGTATTATAAACTCAAAACAGATAAAATTTTGGCATAAAATAAAGACTAGAAGAGCTTCAGAGGGAATCACTGCCACTATTTCTACAGGGTTAGTCTGTTATGTCATCAAAATACACAGTAAAAGGTGAGACTGGTTCTTCCTCTTGCAAGAAGCTGAGGAAAGGTCAAAAGGGGACTTAACTAAAAAGGTAGGCTTTTGTAAATGTGTGTACTCTCAAGAGGTATTCACTAAAGATTGCCTGAGTTGGGAGTCGAAGTAGTTGAAGAATTTAGTAGTGTTAATAATTAACACTTGTTAAATGAAGTAGAGAATCACCTGGATATAAATACAGCAGAAAAAAAAAAAAGAAAGATTATAGATCTCTTGTTTAAACACAGTTATCATTTTATCTGGCTTGCATAAGTAATTACTTTATTCATATTCCAAGGCAAGTCCTTTATTAATTTGGATTAAAATGAGTTAGAATTACTTGCAAGAAATTCTTTGATATTATTTGGAATGCTAACATTTGTGACGATCAGAGAATGGTTTGATTCCTCTGTTTCACTGGCACATTTTTAGAGATTCCTTAGACTTCAGGTTCACGAGCTATCCTAGGAGAGATTTTCACTACTTTTTCTTTTAAAGCGGAAGAAACTGGGGCACTGGGAGTTTCACATACTTTTGGGTAATAAACTGAGGAAGAGGAATAGTATCCAGTTTTCTTCCAAGGTTAAGGTGCTTCTTACTGCACTATGACTCTTGCAGTTACACCACAACCATTTTCGACCTCATAAAGGATTTGTTTCTTAACCTTTTGGGGGAGTAAATTTAGAAGATATAAAAGCTATAAATCTGTTTTAGGAGATAAACCTTCTAAACTTCTCTGCGTTATACAATATCCAGATCAATAGTGTATGTCTACCCATACCTTTCCCTTGGCTTTCAAATACAGCCTGGAATCATTAGCACAGCACGATCTGGCCTGTGGCCTCCAGGATCTGGCTTCACTGTTGTATCTTACTCTCCTTACCCATCAGAGGCTCTACTCAAACTGAACTCTGGAAACTTTTTAATCTTCACACTCCTCCATTTCTTCAGTCACCTCCACACCTCTGTTCTTCCCCCTCATCTAAATTCTACTCATTTGTAAAGCGTTTTCAGCTATCTCAGCCAGCTGCTTCCGTCCTTTAAATTTCCACAGGATTTAGTTTATGGAGGTGTCTCTTATATCTCTTCTATTGATGGACATGAGTATCTGTGTAAACATTATTTTTTCTGCTAGTGCATATTAATGTGTAATGATAGGACCTGTGTCTTTGACTACTAATCTTCAATATTCAATAAGTATTTAATTAAAAAAAAACTGTTTGGGCTTCCCTTGTGGCGCATTGGTTGAGAGTCTGCCTGCCCATGCAGGGGACGCGGGTTCGTGCCTCGGCCCGGGAGGATCCCACATGTCGCGGAGCGGCTGGGCCGTGGGCCATAGCGGCTGGGCCTGCGCGTACGGAGCCTGTGCTCCGCAGTGGGAGAGGCCACAACGGTGAGAGGCCCGCGTACCGCAAAAACAAAAACAAACTGTTGAATGAATAATAGATATTCTGGAAGTAAAATATTCTGTAACATTATATATAATTGGATCTACATTTTTAAACTATTTTGTGACAGGAACACAATGAAATGTTACAGTTTAAAGAATTAGTTCTTATAGCTGATCTAAAATTGTCAAGTATTAATAAAAACCTAATGCCCTACCACTGAGAATGGTAGAAAATACATGAAAAAAGTGGGCCCATAAATCCTGGATATCTAAAATTCATCTATTTTTTTAATGTTTTACTTTTCTTGCTCACTCTTAAACAATAACTTAGCTGAATAAATCGTACTGTATTGATATTTACTTTCACTAATACTTTGAAAATGTTTAGAATATCAAATGATATAAGATATAATTTTGTCTCTAATCATGCTTTCAAGGTGTTGGTTTTCAGGATGGAAATTCTAGTTTTCCACTTTTGATATTGACTGGATGCTTTTGTTATCCTAAAACTTAATTGATATTTCTAGGTGTGGATTTATTTTTATCTTGTTGCTCAGATTTTGTGACCTTTCTTGGATCCAAAGATATTCTTTTTTTTTTTTTTTGACATCTTTTTTGGAGTATAATTGCTTTACAATGGTGTGTTAGTTTCTGCTGTATAACAAAGTGGATCAGTTATACATATACATGTGTTCCCATATCTCTTCCCTCTTGCATCTCCCTGCCTCCTACCCTCCCTATCCCACCCGTCTAGGTGGTCACAAAGCACCGAGCTGATCTCCCTGTGCTATGCGGCTGCTTCCCACTAGCTATCGGTTTTACATTTGGTAGTGTATATATGTCCATGCCACTCTCTCACTTCGTCACAGCTTACCCTTCCCCCTCCCCGTGTCCCTCAAGTCCATCCTCTAGTAGGTCTGCGTCTTTATTCCCGTCTTACCCCTAAGTTCTTCATGACCATTTTTGTGTGTGTGTGTATGATTCCATATATATGTTTTAGCATATGGTATTTGTTTTGCTCCTTCTGACTTACTTCACTCTGTATGACAGACTCCAGGTCCATCCACCTCACTACAAATATCTCAGTTTCATTTCTTTTTATGGCTGAGTAATATTCCATTGTATATATGTGCCACATCTTCTTTATCCATTCATCTGTTGATGGACATGTTAAGGAACCTCCATACTGTTCTCCATAGTGGCTGTATCAATTTACATTCCCACCAACAGTACAAGAGGGTTCCCTTTTCTCCACACCCTCTCCAGCATTTATTGTTTGTAGATTTTTTGATGATGGCCATTCTGACTGATGTGAGATGATATCTCATTGTAGTTTTGATTTACATTTCTCTAATGATTAATGATGTTGAGCCAAAGATATTCTTTTCTTTTAACCACTTTTATCTTTTCCATCATTTTATTTCCCTAGACTTCCTTGTAGAATACTTTACAAAATCTATTTTGCAGGGTACATACTCTTCATCTGGGTGTAATTGATCTTTTAATATTTTTATTGTTAAATGTTTTAATAATATTCCTAGAATTTCTGCACTGGTAATTTCCCAACCTGCTTGTTCTTTTAAGAATGCATTTTTTCTGTTCTTATAAATGATTTTAATTCCTTCTATGATTTATATAAATATTGTAGACATAATCATTTTATATTCTACTCACATAAGAGTTATTTTAATGGATTTCTAATCCTACCTTTATTTTATCTACTGAATCCCAGGGATGATATACTGATTCTATGTTTTAAAATGTTTTGTTATAAGCTAATTTTTGATTGGGATTATTTTCCTTTATTTTTTCCAATGAGACTGCATTGTGTTTTGGGTTGTAAGAGTATCTCTTCAAAATGCTTTTATATGTATTTTGATTCATTCAGAAGCATAGCATAAATCAAATAATATAATAATTTTGTGGCTTAAGATTCAGGAGCAATGTAGAAGATCTAAACATGAAATGAAAAACTGTGCTTTTTATAACTAGCCTAAAATTTATCAACAGTGCAGATTATGCAACTATGGGATATAGCTTACAACATCAATGATAGCAGAATGAAATAAGGATAACACTGAATACTCAATACTACATATTTAAATTAGACATGGAGCGTCAGTAACAAGATGTGTCTATGCGCATGTGTAGGATTTCATTTTGTGTGTAAGTGCATGTGTATAATGGAATTTGCAAGATCTGAGAGGCTTGAGGGAGCTGGTTGTTCTATAGTAGTGTGTGTATGACAAGTTAGGACCTTGAAATTATTACTTTAAAAAAATGGAGGGGGCTTCCCTGGTGGCGCAGTGGTTGAGAATCCGCCTGCCGATGCAGGGGACACGGGTTCTTGCCCCGGTCCGGGAAGATCCCACATGCTGCGGAGCGGCTGGGACCGTGAGCCATGGCCCTGCGCGTCCGAAGCCTGTGCTCCGCAACGGGAGAAGCCACAACAGTGAGAGGCCCGCATACTGCAAAAAAAAAAAAAAAAAAAAAAAAAAAAAAAGATGTGATATGAATCCTACTCCAGAAAATACAATGAAGCAGTTTATGGGAAAAAAAAAAAAGTCAACTGTTTTTTTTTTAATTGTCTTCTCCCTCAATTTGTCTACCAGTTGGAAACCAAAAGTGATATTTCTGAAAACTGGTTGTCACCCTGGAGTCAGACTAATATGGGTTCATATTCCTGTTCTTGCAATTTATTAGCTCTTTACTGTTGAACAGCTCACTTTGGCTATAAGTTTATTCATATGATATATGGAAATGCAACAATACCTAACTTTTAAGGGTGCTCTGAATTTTAATGAGATAATGTTTACAAAGCACTTGATACAATCCAGCTTTCAGTAAGTAAATCACTATATGTACGTTAGCCATTACTTGGATTATGATGATGACTATGACAGAACTCTCCTGCTCCTCCCTACCCGCTATGAAAAAGAGAGCTCCAGGACCCAGAATGTCACTTTTCTTTTTTTTTAAAGGACTACGTCGAACTCAAACCTTTTGAAAAATTTTATTAAAGAAAAAAATCAGCCAATGTGAGGTTGACTCTACTTTCACTCTAGGGGAAGTCACTAGGATAGCCTGCTTCAACTCGTTGGTTTTATTCCTCAGGCTATTTTGCCAAATTACTGCCACGGTCCCTTTATAATATATTTCTTGATTTTGATACATGCTTATTGTTTTGAAGATGGTGTTATCAACCAGGTGTCCCTGAAGAGTTTGTATTAGTACATATTGTTTAGATTTTGTATGGTTATTGAGATTTTTTTCCACTTCAGATACCCACCATAAACCTCGTGTTTTTCTGGGAAAATTAGCTGCTATGCAGAGCATGACTTAGTTTTCTTTCAAGTACCTTACACCTTACTAATACTTTACCATATTTCACCTTTTTGACATCCTAATATAGCACGTAAACATCTGTCTTTGACACCTCCCTTTTTTTTTCCAGATACATTTCTCTCTTTAACTGTCATCTGTAATGGGTATAAGTGATTCTCCCCCAGCCTTTTCCAGTTCCTATGTCCAGCGACCAAATTAATCACCTTTGATTCCCCTGCAAACATTTGGAAGTTGTCCAATAGATATTGAAATCTGGGTGAAATTACATTTGCATACTCATAATGATAGGTTTTGTGGCATGATTGGATTTGGGACACAATGAGACAAATATTAAGGATTTCATTCTTTGTGCAGATAATCTAATTTTAAATTCAGTGTTATGTCCATGACCATTACATGCATCCCTATTAAGGCACTTTGCCAGACAATGCCACTGGGCACAAGGGGATTGAATGGGTAAGTATGAGTCTTTCAGCACTTGGGTGTTCTATTGTGTCATTGGTATGCTTGAAGGAATGACTTCATCACTGTGGGAGATTCTTGAAATTTGGAGCATTAAAACAGGCATTGTGAATAGTTTTTATTTTCTTCCTTAAAACCCACTCGCTGTCTTCCACAATTTGTAGCATTGGAAGCAGTAGCAAACTATCTCCAGAACTGCAAAAACAGTATATACTGTTCGTTGGACAACCCCAGGTGGCATCTGAAATAAATGGAGGAAAGAAGGGATTGCAATAACCTGTGAATCTGTTACTTACATGGTAAAAAGGATTGTGCAGTTGTGATTAAATCAAGCATCCTGAGATGGGGAGATAATCCTGGATTATCCAACTGGGCCCAAAGTAATTGTATGGGCCCTTATAAGAGGGAGGTAGGAGGATCAAAGTGATAAGCAGATGTGACAATGGGACCAGATCTTTAAAGTAATGTACTTTAAAGATGGAAGAAAGAGCTACAAGCTAAGATTATAAGCATCCTCTAGAAGCTGACAAAGGTGAGAAAATAGATTCTTCCATGAAGTCTCTAGAAGGAATGTGACTCTGCCAAAACTTTGATTTTAGAGAACAAATGTGTATTGTTTTAAGCCACCAAGATTATGGTAATGTATTACAGCATCAATAGGAAACTAATAAACCGGCTTTGCAGAGGAAGAAGGTGGCCATAAAACAGGGAATATGCTAGGCTCTAGAAGCTGGGAACCACCCTCTTTGACAGCTAGCAAGAAAATGGGGATTTTGGTCCTTTATCTGCAAAGGACTGAATTCTGCTAATAACCCAGATAAGAAGGAAGTTTATTCTTTCCCAGAGCCTTGAGAAAGGAACACAACCCTGCATACTCCTTGATTTAACCCAATGAGACCCATACTGTACTCTGACCTTTAAAAATATAACATAATTTTGTGTTGTTCTAAAGCAATAATATCAATACACCATTAATCTGCCCCAAACCTTAACAAACAGACAGACAGACGGAGAAACAGACACGCACACACACATACTCTTTACTAGGTAAACTTCTATTCACTCATTAGGACTCAACCCAGATATACTACACTTCAAGATTTTTCCTGTCTATGACCTCATGTCATGAGTAGCCTTATGGAGGGACCCATGTGACAAGGAACTGAAGCTTCCAGCCAAAAACCACATGCGTGTGCTTGAAATCAGACCCTCCAACCGTTCAAGTTTTTAGAGACCACAGCATCTGCATAAAGTTTGAATGATTCTCATGAGACACCCTGAATGAGGAAAAAACAGCTAAGATATTTCTGGATTCTTAACCCTCAGAAACTGTTAGATAATAAGTGTTGGTTGCTTTAAGCTATTAAGTTTTATGGTAATTTGTTGTAGCAATAGATAACTAACAAAGCCTCCAGATGTTAAGAGGGACAGTTAGTATCTGCTTAAACCCATCAGCTTTTGAGATTTCCTTGAGTTAAAAATACGTTAGTTGACTTTTCAATGTGATGTTATTTCATTCACCATTTTGTTCAGTGTTTTCTGAACATTTTATATAATCAAATTAGGATACCAAATTATGGAATTCATTTACCATTGTGTCCTTACATTATCTCAACTAAAACCAAAAGCTAGGTAAAATTCAAATAATCAAAAATGTGAAATAAAAACCAACGTTTTGGGCTTCCCTGGTGGTGCAGTGGTTAAGAATCCACCTGCCAATGCAGGGGACACGGGTTCGAGCCCTGGTCCGCGAAGATCCCACATGCCGCGGAGCAACTAAGTCCGGGCGCCACAAGTACTAAGCCTGCGCTCTAGAGCCCGTGAGCCATAACTACTGAAGCCCGCACGCCTAGAGCCCGTGCTCCGCAAGAAGAGAAGCCAGCACAATGAGAAGCCCGTGCACTGCAACGAAGAGTAGCCCCTGCTCGCTGCAACTAGAGAAAGCCCACATGCAGCAACAAAGACACAATTCAGCCAAAAATAAATAAACAAATAAATAAATTTATTTAAAAACGAAACAAACATAAAACAAAACAAAACAAAACCCCGTTTTGTTGGTTTAACTTCTAGCCACAAATAATTCTACTTTATGCCAAATCTTGTTTGTTGTTCTGATAATAAAAATATAAAACTTTCTTGTTAAATCTTAAAACATACATCAATATACAACGAACAAAATTAAAATTCAGCATTATCTAAAAACCAAGAAGTAATCTTCGAAAGCACATTGCTTTGGCCTCATTCGATCCTTTGAAGTCCTGAGTAGAATAAAGTGTTGAATAAGAAAGAATTCTTTCTCTCTGTCAGAAGGTTTTCAAGCTGGGTTATTGGTCTTCTCCTGCCTCAGACTCAGATTAGAACATACATCATGTTCTCTCAGGACTCCAGCTTACTAACTGCAGAACCTGGACTTCTCAGCCTCCGTAATCACCTGAGCCAATTCCTCATAGAAAATCTTGTGTGTGTGTGCATGTGTGTGTGTGAGTGTGTGTGTGTGTGTGTATCTCCTATTGGTTCCATTTTTCTGGAGAACCCAAACTAATACAACATCGACATGAGATGATGTTATCTGAAAAATTTTAATAACTGTTGCTTCATTTTTTATAAGTGCATAAACACACCTGAAATTGAAAATAAGTAAAATAAATCTGGAACAACAGTTATTTGATCTAATGAAAAATCTAAATAGTGAAACAGGGAAATTCACTACTTACTTTTTCATTAAACATGAAGTTTCATTTTTTGAGCTCATTGCAGGCAAAAAATTATATTACAAAAGTTAAAAACAATAATTACCCAATAAGATAAATAAAATAGTAGTTGAACCTGCTCAATTCATATTTCATATGAACATAACATAGTTTTCCACATTTCTCATTGATACTGCCAGGTAGCAACCAGCAGCTTCCTGTGTCTTACAGTTTCCAACAAAGATAATGGTATGATTGATTGGTAAACCAAAGGAGAGGCAGCATCAAATAGCTCCACCTAGTTACATTTTCATGACCACCCTTAATTGAAAGAAGAGTGTTACCTTGAAACGATATTTACATAGATTAGAAATTTAAAGTGAAGGTCAAACAAATCTATCTTGTCTAATTTAAATAGTACTATTAATAACAATGGCAAAAAGTTAATAATTCATTAATAATAGTAGCTATTTAAACTACTTTAATAACAATAGCATCTTTTTATATAAAATCATATGAAATGTCACACAGGTTAGGGAATTGGGGTTATAGACATTAACAGGGACTCTGCACAAGCAGGATATTATGGTCATCTTACACATAAAGGAATACAACTTGAGCAATTGCCAGGACAGAAGGGGAAATGTACAAGATACAGGCGTGGCACCTATAAGATGCAACTGTGGATAAACATCAAGGATTGGAGTTGGGGACTGAAAAGATTCTGGGACACCTTACCTGTTGCATACTTCTTGCTTTAGCTTTTCTCTGTACATCTGCATCATTTTTTTCTTTTCTTTGAAGACAGTCTTTTTAATCTATTTTCAAATCACATCATAGACACTGGACACTTCACTGTGCCAGCAACAGAGTATTTAAGTTTCAGTCATGCAGATAGACTCACTGGTTGTCTTTCAGTTCATATTTCATATTCCTGGGAGAGAGAATATCTGATCATCAAAATCACAGCTTGGTTTGTGTACTCACCCCTTTTCAGCTACCAATGCCCAGGTCGGGAGGCTGGGACCATACTTTGCATGTGTGACCAATGCCTGAGGATCAAGGTGCATTTTCGAGAGAAGAAGGGATATTTTGTGAACTAGATCCATACTGCATGCTTCCTATAAATGCATGCATGTTTAGGGGAATTTTGAATCATATTATATTAATTGAATAGATCTCTCAAAGCTTTAGATAATGTTTTTCAGAACTAAGTGTGCTGTTAAAAATGTCTGTGAATTGCATAGGAATGATTCTAAATTGAACCTATGGACTAGTGAAATGTGAGCCTTTACTAAATAGAGATGATCGCTACAGTCAATATGGGCTCAGAAAAAACTTTTTTTTTTTTTTTTTTTGCGGTCCGCGGGCCTCTCACTGTTGTGGCCTCTCCCGTTGCGGAGCACAGGCTCCGGACGCGCAGGCTCGGCGGCC
>NC_041233.1:17670987-17792950 GCF_002837175.3 Physeter macrocephalus | reverse complement strand
CCGGACGCGCAGGCTCAGCGGCCATGGCTCACGGGCCCAGCCGCTCCACGGCATGTGGGATCTTCCCGGACCGGGGCACGAACCCGCGTCCCCTGCATCGGCAGGCGGACTCTCAACCACTGTGCCACCAGGGAAGCCCCTCTTTGATGGAATTAATAAAATGACATTAGGAGTGATATTACAGACAGAATATACAGGTAAAATTTGATAATGTGACTTGAAGACACGGGGAGGGGGAAGGGTAAGCTGGGATGAAGTGAGAGAGAGGCATGGACATATATACACTACTAAATGTAAAATAGACAGCTAGTGGGAAGCAGCCACATAGCACAGGGAGATCAGCTCGGTGCTTTGTGACCACCTGGAGGGGTGGAATAGGGAGGGTGGGAGGGAGACGCAAGAGGGAGGAGATATGGGGATATATGTATATGTATAGCTGATTCACTTTGTTATACAGCAGAAACTAACACACCATTGTAAAGCAATTATACTCCAATAAAGATGTTAAAAAAAAATCGATGTAACAAAGTAAGTATTGTCAAAGAACCCACAGTGAAAGTAATAAAATACTCCTTTTAACACGATTCCATAATATTTCATTTTCAGCTCAAATTATAAAAATAATAAAATAACCTTACAAAATAAAAAAAATAACATGGCTTTGTAGCCAACATAAAGAGACATAGAATGTATAAACCAACAACGAACTTTAACAAACTTTTTGTTTGCTTGTTATTCCTTGTTTAGCTGCCTGGTGGAGATCTCTGAACATTTGTAAAAATGGTGAGTTCTTTTACATCAGTCATTTATGAGTTATAATTATAATTTGAAATTTTACAGTTTAAATCACAAAGAAAATAAATCTTATATTTTAGGATTAATCCTGAAAGGACTATGCAGGATTAAAATATAGTAGTGGTATCTTGTAAATGGCCAATAATGAATGTAAATTCCGTCATTATGCCACAATGACGGAAAATCTGCAATCTTTTTATTCATTAAAAAATCCATTCATGCTAATATTCTTTCACATATTCAAAAGATAGCCAAGACAGAAAGTGAAAGAGAAAAACTGACTTTTCCTGCTTAACTGAACACTTTAATCATCTCCTTTCAGCTTCTCTATTTCCTTTCCATAAAATTTTTATGGAAGTTAGCTTGTCTTTAACTAAAGAGGATATTTGTCCACCAATAGTTTGTGTCAAGAATTTCACCTGACTTCATGTCGAATAAAAATAGAAAGCAAGAACTGTCTTTCCTAAATGTATACCTCTACCAGGTGTGGTAATGGTATGACTAATGATTACTGGTCCCTGCTGTGTCTTGCTTAGTTTGGTAATTAGCACTCTCAGCTGTTATCTTCGTAAATGAAGGGATCCTAGTGAGTCACTTAAAGACACAATAAATGGATTGAGCTATCTTGTATGTCGTTTTTTGAAAAAGCTCATTTATAGGGGAAGGCACATTAGGTGGTAAGTAAGGTTCAGCAGGACAATTTATCTAAACATGATCTAGTTTTGTTTGCAGCCAATATTTTCAAAGTCAAATCTTGGGGCCTGCTAATTGGAGTTTTTATGTTCTTCCTTGTTCTACCTTAAAACTAATAAAAATAGATCAAGAAAGCTCAGAGATTAAAGCATATGTGTGCTAAATTTTTGAATATGCCCTTAATTGTAGTGGATACTAGGCAAAGAAGAAATAGTATGTTGAAAAAAAATTTTATAATCTGAGAAATATGTTATAAATTATAACTGAAAATTTGCAACCCTGCTTTAAAAGAGGATTATACGTGTCTATGAGAAAACTATTAATTCATTTAGTGTATTTTTGTGAGTCTTTGCTTGTTTTATTTTTAGCCATTTATAGTATTTTTTTTTAGAAGATATTGGGGGTAGGAGTTTATTAATTTATTTATTTATTTTTGCTGTGTTGGGTCTTCATTTCTGTGCGAGGGCTTTCTCTAGTTGTGGCAAGCTGGGGCCGCTCTTCATCGCGGTGCGCGGGCCTCTCACTCTCGCAGCCTCTCTTGTTGCGGAGCACAGGCTCCAGACGCACAGGCTCAGTAGTTGTGGCTCACGGGCCCAGTTGCTCCGCGGCATGTGGGATCCTCCCAGGCTAGGGCTCAAACCTGTGTCCCCTGCATTAGCAGGCATATTCTCAACCACTGCGCCACCAGGGAAGCCCTATAGTATTTTTTTAAAATTTCTGGGTTTTGTGCAAATACTGCAAGATTTTCTCAGTGGAATCGGGGATGGAAGATAATGCACATCAAAGCAAAAATTGCACCGACAACGTTAAACAGGTAAGGAAGACTTTATTCAAGACTATTTCAATAGGGGAGAGAGTCCAGAATTAAGTCTGAACTTAACTCCAGTGAAACAGGTAGTCGTAGGGTTTTAAGGGCTGGAGTGAGCAAGTGGAAAAGTACTGGAGGGTGTTAGGCCATCTGGATTTGATAATCAGCTTTGTCTTTATGACAGGAAGTCGTGTTGCAACTTGGAATAAGGCACCCATCAAAGTTAGGATCCTAGCCTTCCACAGAAACTAGGAGATAGGGGTGCTGTCTCCTTTGATAATTACATTTCAAAGAGATGGCTCCTAGGTCTTGGAGAAAGATTAGAAAACTGGTAAGAGGCTGTAAAAAGATATGTACATACATCTCAAAGAAGCAGAGAAAAAATTTATAAGTTTTCTAAAATAAATGCTTTAAGAAAAGGGAGATGAGGAGCTTCGAGTTAGGAAGAAACCCTGTTTAAAATGTAGTCAAGTTATGGAGAATATTAAGGTCTTCTGGGACCTTCAGTCATGGGACTGAAGAAGGGTACACTAGGGACTTCATCTTTATTTTCAACGTTTAATTTAAAATGTAACTAAAAAATATGGGAAAATGTTTTAATTTGTCAAAGCTTTGAGATGTTAATTATATTATTCATTTATGATCATTTTAATATTAACTATTACATATGTTTGCAATATTACAAAATATTTAATATTCTAATTCCCTGTCAGCCATAAAAAAGAATGAAATTCTATTTGCAGCAATGTGGATGGACCTAAAGAATATTATGCTTAGTGAAATAAATCAGAGAAAGACAAACACTGTGTGATATCACTTATAAGTAGAATCTAAAAAATAATACAAACAAATGTATATGCAAAACAGAAACAGATTTACAGACATAGAAAACAAACCAGTGGTTACCTAAGGGGAGAGGAAGGGGAAGGGGCAAATTAGGGGTATGGGATTAAGAGATACAAACTACTATGCATAAAATAGATAAGCAACAGGGATATATTGTATAGCACGGGGAATTATAGCCATTATCTTGTAATTAGTTTTAATGGAATATAATCTGTAAAAATACTGAATCACAATGCTGTATATCTGAAACTGGTATAATATTGTAGATCAGTTATACTTCAATCAAAAAATAGATGTTCAAATGTTAATAAAAAATTATAATTTCCATTGTAAACTTTAATAAAATGGACTTACCCTGTTCTGATAAAATTTTATAGTTATAAACAATCTACACATAAATTCATATTGTATTTAATTTGGTCACGTAATATCTGGGGAAATTTATTTGGCTATTTGACATTCAGAAATAATACTGTTAAACCCAGTTATCATTTTTAGTACTTTCTATGAAAGCTTCTACAATAACTTACCAGCATTGTCTCATTTAATCATTATAATAAATATTAGCTCAGATTTACAGATGAGAGAGAAATTAAGGTTTGTCCAAGGATACAAAGAGAGTACAAATAATTATCTCACTCATCATTGGTGCTTTTGACTACAGAGTACCCTGTCTGCAGACCCCACCTTCTCCCCTTTGTAACAACTGGCTTCTCAATAAGCATCTTAAACATATATTTCAGCCCAGTCGATGACAAACACATCTAAATTCTAGGCAATTAAATTATTAAGTCATGCTTCTTGATCCTGAATGCCTTATCTGTCTCAAAGAACAGGCTGATGTTTATAACTTTAAAAAGAATTAAATTCTACTTTTTGCTTAACCAATTCAAAATAACTCACATACTCTAAGAAAAATTGAGGATAAATTGAAAATGACACTTGAATCTCACTGCTTTATTGGAGTAGAGGAGTAGGCCTTATGTTTTTGATGTACATGAAAATCATAAATCTTAAATTCAAAACACCCTAACATTTAGATCATTTCATGAAGGCATGCAGGATGGTGGGGCAATTAGCGTATGATCCAGATAAGCTAACCTTTTTATGTTAATGCTGTGGACATAGTCCAGGTAAGACACAGCTGCTGTCAATATTCCTTACTTTTAGCGGTATAGCATCAACAATTATGTTTAAAACTATTTCAGAGCCAAGTATTCTTTCCATGAACAAAAACAAAAGGCTTGGCTCTCAAATTTGCTGAATGGCAAATATTTGTTCTCTTGTTTACTGATATAGGTAAGTGGAAAGGTACATGTAGGTGAAAACACTGAGTAACTTCTTAGAGATTATTAGGTATCGTGAAATGCTTGAGAGTTTGTTTCATGAACCAATATTCAGCAATGTAACTATTTTAGAGTTACTAATGACTGAATGAGGATGATAAGCAGTTTATGCTGGCATGCTACAATCAGCAATGTGGTATTTATGTCTGAACAAATATATTATGTACCCTCTGAAATGAAAAGGCAGATGGGAGCAGACTATGCGAGTGCTGGAGAATGTATTTCATAAAAACAAGAAAAATATGGTTTGTGAAATGGGGTAAAAATACATTTGATTAGCAGTTAGAAATCTGGATTCTACACTTGGCTCAGCTACCTACTACTAGCTCTTGAATGTTCCGTGTCCTAATTCAGAAGTCAGACTCATGTGGTGATTAACATTTCAGTGGTTCTTAGTACCTGTTTTGCCATTTACCTTTAAATCTCGGTAATTATATCTTTTAAATAGTAAAACAATAGTCATTTTCTTGTAAGATGGCTTTGAGAATTAAATGAGATAGTGTCTTGAAAGTACCTAGCACAGTGCCTTGTATACTGCTCTCAGTAAATATTAGCTGTTACTGTTTTTAATAGAGATGACAATCTTTGTTCCAGTTTCTAATAATATTTTGCATAGGGTTAAAGATAAAAATGGATTTTAACTGGATTTTTAATGTTAGGGGAATGTTGCAAAGTAAATTTTAAAAAAACCATCATCCTGTTAAACTTCTGTTTAGTTAAAGCCCCAGTACAGCACAGTTTATTCAACTTTCCATGGGGTGGATCATATATTCTCTTTAGGCAGTCTGTCGTGATTTATGTCGGAATGGCATAAAATGTATACCAAGATGGAACCTAAAAATATACTTGAATGTAAGGATTTTACCATAATTAGCCCAGATTTAGACATTAAAGTCTCTGTTGGCATACTTTAGTCAATTTAGCTCTTCTAATTAAATGGTATTTTCTCCCTCACTTTATGAGGAGTTACTTCTATAAGTGTTCAGCAGTAGCAACTTTAACTAGGACACTTAACTGGAATATTTAACTGTCCTTTGATACCCCCTTGAGTTTAAACAGCTAATATACCTCATACAGAGACCCAAATTCTTTACAATGAGAACTAATTAGTTGCACTCTCACTAATAGTTTCATATAAAATATTGATAAGGGGAATAGAAAAAGGAAGGAAATGAAAAAAGTGATAACCTATCTATTTTCTTATAAATGTAATATTTAGAGTAAATTTCCTTGATGACACATGCAGTACTTTTGAAAAAGAAATTTAGACTTTATTCTAAGCCATTGAAAGATTTTCTCAGAAGAGTGACATAATCTGAGAACTTTACTTGTTATAGTCAGGTCCCCTCTTCCCCTCTGCATGATGCCATGGATGGGGAAAGGCACAACAATAATACCTCATATTCTAAACATTTCTGTAAGAACCAACATACGCCCTGTAAAAAAAAAAAAAAAAAAAAAAAAAAAGAAGACGAAAAGAAAAAAACATTACCTGACACTTGCCATCACTGAAAGTGAGTGAATTAACTTCATTTCCAGCTTTCCTCACCTTCAGACTATCTTAATAAAGATTTAAGATTAATTAATTTAATTAGTTTTAGGATTAAAAAATAAAGGCATTTGCAAAGAATTAGTAGAGTTATTTTAAAATCTATGTCGTGAAAAAGACATTTTATTTCATTCCACTAATGAGTAGACTTGTTAAGAACATCTAATGTGGGCTTCCCTGGTGGTGCAGTGTCCGCCTGCCGATGCAAGGGACATGGGTTCGTGCCCTGGTCTGGAAGGATCCCACATGCCGTGGAGCGGCTGGGCCCGTGAGCCATGGCCGCTGAGCCTGCGTGTCCGGAGCCTGTGCTCCACAAAGGGAGAGATCACGACAGTGAGAGGCTGGCGTACTGCAAAAAAAAAAAAAAAAAAAAAAGAACATCTAATGTATTTGTATGTTCCTTGATAAGACAAATGAAATTAAGAAAATATGTTAAAGCATTATAATTTTCAGCATTATAAACATTTCTTATTTTACATACAGTAGGGCAGTTGTTTTGTCATATCCTTATATCCGCCCATTCTCCTTCCCTCTGGTACAGTTAAGTGTTGTTTGTAAAATACGATCCTACAAACACAAGCATTTGTCCCGGGGCTGAGAATCTTATGGGGAGAAAGACCAAAAAGGATTAAAAGCATTTGTAATATATTTATGCCGATTTTTAGGGATTGTTATAATTTGTAACATATTGACTTAAGTGTTTACAAATTAATAACATTTTGGATTCCCTCTATATTCTAAGCTGATAAGTTTTTCAATTTACATATTGTAAAATTTTCACTATGTGGTACATAATTCTATGGGGTTTAATAATAATGCATAAAGTCTTATATCTACCACAAAAATCTTGATACAGAATAGTTCAGTCACTCCAAAATTTTCTCCATGCTGCTCCTTTATAGTTGAAACAGCCTTCTACCCAGTGTCCCGGAAAACATTGTTTTCCATCTCTAAAGTTTTGCATTGTTCCCAAGTTTTACGTATAAAACTTCTATAAGTAGTCACAGATTTTTGTATAAACATGTCTTCACTTTTTTTTTTGGTAAATATGTTCACATGGGATTGCTGGGTCATAGGGCAAGTGTATATTTAACTCTACAAGAAAATGTCAAAATGTTTTCCAAAGTGACTACCATTTTTCTTTCCCACCAGAAATGTATGGTAGTCCAGGTATCCACAACTGCACAAGCACTTGGTATTGTCCAGATAGGTATGTGGTAGTATCTCATTGTTGTTTTAATTTAGGACTACTGATGTTGAACATATTTTTGCATGCTCATTTGCTATTATTCGCTCAGGTGTCTGTTAAGATATTTTGCTGATTTTTTGTTGGGTTCTTTGATTTCTTATTGAGTTTTTGGATTTCTTATCATAAGTAAAATTTGCAAATAATTGTTCTCAGTTTATGGTTTTTTTTTTCATTTTCTTAATGGTATCCATCACATAGCAAAAACTTTTAATTTCTATAAAATTCAATTTCATTCTTTAATAGATATATGAAAACTTTAGTGAACACATTAGCACAGATATTTCTCCTATATTTACTTCTAGAAGTTGTACAGTTACATTTTATACTTAGGTCTATTGTCCATTCTGAGTTAATTTTTACGTAATTTGTAAAACATGAGTGAGCTTCATTATATTTGTGAATTTACATTCAACTGTTCCAACCTAATTTGTTAAAATGGTTATCTGTTCCCCACTTACTTGGCTTTGATCTTAATCAAAACTCAGTTGACTTTGTCTGTGTCTTTTTCTAAGCTCTGTGTTGTATTGTGCTGTGTCTATACTTTCACCAATACCATACTATTTTTGTTACTGTAGCTTTAGAATTTTTCTGTTTCTTCTATTATATTGATTTCTGCTCTTCATCATTTCAACTATTATGTTTGTTTTTAATTTAATTTGCCTATCTTTTTTCTAGTTTCTTAAGGTACAACAACCAATTAGAAAATATATTATGTTCACAGTAAAAATAAATGCTATAAATTCTGTATTTAAAAAAATACTGGTTTAAAAAATACACATTCCAGACTTTCATGGAGAAATCAAAATAGTTTTATTGTTGTAGATATACAAAATAGAATTTCATAGATGGACAAAAGTTATTGAATTGTAGCTGCATATATCAACAGGAAATTATTTTAACAAACATCATATTGAATTAAAAAATTAAAATACTGGAGTAAGTGGGAAAGCTGGCAATCAGGAAACTGATGGCTAGGGTTTTGGAAGATTGCCAAGCCTCATAGAGGGCTATTGGCAAAAATGCAGAAGCTGCAACAACAATGTTTGAGTTAAAGATCCATGAATTTGCAGCCTCTTTCTGCCTTTGGTTGCTAGCCACGAAATCAACAGATTAGACATAGAAGACAGTGTCAGAGAAAGATAATAGATGGGTAGTGAAAAGTTGTGAGGGGATTTTAGTTTTTAATGAATGAAAACAGGAAAGAGAAATAGAACTCATTATTTATATAATAATGTAACATTCACTGTTGTAAGATTATTTCATTCTTTTCAAAATGTTAGCATGTTACACTTTTTCATTTTTAGTTTCACAGATTCCCTGTGACACATTTCAAGCTGGTGCTGTTATATAATTTTTTATATGTCATTTGATCTGTTTCCTAATTTAGGTATTTACAGAGCTGTGACTAAAATTCAGGTCCAATTAACTTCTGGTGTTAGGAATTTATTTCACGTTAACATGAAATTCAAAATTTCGCAACCTAAACCTGTCAAAATCTGACAAAATTACATATCAACATTTCTCTTTTAAATATGCAGCATAGCGTACTTGGATTTTTAATTAACAATGTGTTGTTTGAAAAACAAACAAAAGTTTTATTCAAGAAATTTTGAAAAACCTTTCTCAATCTACCATTTGGCATTACTCCTAAAAGATTAAAATTTAACTGTTAACAATCACATTTTCTCAAACTGTGATAATTTATTCTTCTAATTCCCCACCATATGTTAGTTGTTGCTATTACTTATTTCTTCTCCTTTTTTCTGTAGAAGCTGAATGGCAAACTCTAAACACAGATGTCCAGATAGTGATATGTGTTGGAACTCAGCATTCTCCTTTTACGGGATAGTACTTAATTCTTGGTTTTTGTTACCAAAAGTTTTTGGATGAATAACCTCATTATTACAGGACACAAAGTTTATCAGTTTTTAATTAATCATACATTTCTTGTGTCTCACACACTTTTCTTCCATAACGGAGGTCACCATTTTTGTAAAAATGATGCATGCCTCTTTTTTAGTAAGACAGAAAAGGTAGAAAAACAAAACAAAAATAGTTATTAAAAATCTAAGTATACTGCAGAATATTTTTCTAGATGCATCTTTGTGTGTAAAACAGATCAATAGATGGACACATGGATGGATGGATGGGTGAGATTAAGAGCTCTCCCTACCCTTGCCCCCCTGAAGATCCCATTCAGTTCTGTGAATTCAACAGCATTCATTTTCTATGGACCTCAAAATGTATATATTTCAGTAAAAGAAACCATATAAAAGAAAAGT
Source organism: Physeter macrocephalus (assembly GCF_002837175.3). NCBI lineage: Eukaryota > Metazoa > Chordata > Mammalia > Artiodactyla > Physeteridae > Physeter > Physeter macrocephalus. The sequence goes on along the minus strand of NC_041233.1, from coordinate 17,783,382 downwards.
GTATTTGACCACTTCTACCACCAGTGCTACCAGTAATTCTGCACAGTGGTGAGAATTACCCATTAAACATAAAAATCAGACCCTTGTATACCCTCATTCAAAACCCTAGAATGGCTTCCTGTCTCATGTAGTATACAATAAAATGCAACTACTCAGCAAGGCCTATCAGGTCCTACCTGTTCTGTCCCTGAACTGTCTTTCTGAGAGCATCTTCAAGCACTTCCCCTCCAGCTCACTCAGATCTAGTCACACTGAACTAGCAGTCACCTGACCTAGAACAATCTATTTTCATATTTTATCAGATTGATGGATTCTGTTTGTCTTTTTTGCTTTGTTTTTAATAAATGTCCTGATGATGCTTTGTATCCCCTAAGTTAGAGTACGCTTGAACATATTTGCATACTGCCTTTATACCAAGTCAAGTCACCTGTGTAGAAAATTATTAGATTGTATTTTACTTCTGTCAAAACCTTCTATTTTCACTCAGCCATTTCTGGCTCATGTTGCTTTAAAGAACTATGATGATTAATTTTTCCCCTTGCATTATACTTAATTGTCTCTGTGCTAACATTACTAATATTTGCAATATTTTGTTCTCATCTTTTGGGAACACGGACTATACTTCCCAGCTTATTTGTTGTAATAGAAGACCATATGAGTAGTTCTAGCCAATGGGGGATAAGAGGAGGTGATAAATGACATTTCTAGGCCAAATCATAAAAAGAGCAGACTTCCATATGCTTTCTCTGCTACCATGACAATAAGGAGCCACCATATTCCAGTTGTTGAAGCTAATGGACAGTGGATCAGAGCCGACTGTGAACCTGTAGTTGGAACCACAAGAAATACTTATATTTGACCATTTTTGACCCAGAAAATGGTGATCAGTCTCATATATTTCAATTTAATGAAATGAACATTGTAACATGTTACACACAAACCTGGGTTAGATTATGGCACTAAAATTTTAGGTTAATTTATTTTTCACAGTTAACCATTAGAATAAATCTTGCTATCTTCTTATTTTTCTTCCTGAGATAAGGTGTGCCCTTTAAATTTTCGGAATCAAGTCTCTATTTCAGGGAAGTTATCTTCTATTTTATATTTGAATATGCTTTCTTTCCATTTGAACTGTATTGTTCTTTTGAAACGTCATATTTTTAAAAGGAAATTTGTTTTGTCTATATTCCATAACAATCACCTTCTATCCAATTCATTACTTTTTAAATTTCACTTACTATGATTTACTCAGACTTATCCATTATATTAGTGTTTAGTTTTATTTTTATTCTATTTTTATTTTTTATTTAGCTTTTTTCTTTATTAGTGTAATTTACGTTTGCCTTTTTTTCTGCAAAAATATCTGCTTTTTTATTGTTCTATTATATATATATTTTTTGACATTCTGAATTTTAGAAATGGGGTGCTATGAGATTTAGTCCCACCCTTCAAAAGAAAAAAAATTATGGACAAATGACAAAGCAAAACAAAATCTTAGTTCTTTAATCAGCTAATAAATTTTGGTGTAATTTAGGAGTAATTGAAGAGGACTTGTGAAAGCTTAACCTTTGCAGATTGTATAAACTATATATTTTCCTAAGATACTTTAAGAGAAAGAAGAGGCAAGGAGGGAGAGAGAAAGGAGGGGAAAGGGAGAAGGAGGGGAGGGGAGGGGAAGAGGAGGAGGAAGAAAGAGATGAAAGGTAGCAGATGCTTTACTTTTATGCAGCACATCATCTGTCCAAGATAATCCTGTTTGGCAATACAGAGCAATTGACAAATGATGGAGACTGTGGAGGAGAAGAAGGAGATCTTCACATGACCCAGTCTCTGGTGGACTTGTGGCAGAATGCAACTTTACTCAACTCACCATAAACCTGTGCAATTTTCCAGTAGTTTTAAAAGTCTGGGCACTGCCTGGGTTAGAATTATTGAGGTTCTTTTTGCACAGTGTAGATTTGCACATGTTCTACAGAATTACCAGTTGATAATCATGCATAAGTAAATCAGATAAAGAACAGGATTAAGTGTGTAACTGCAAAAGTGATAAAGAATATGTATGGCATGGTTAATAATAGGGTTTAAGAGATGAGGCAAAGGTTAAAATTTGGCATATTGATATCAAGTTTAAATTGTATTCATATTTATCAAATGATGACGTATATTTTCATTTCCTATAAACACTGATAAGGATAAGCAAAGATAAGCTTATCACTAAAATATAATGTTGGGTAAAGGGAAATGGACAGGAAATAGTGATTCTGCTTATGTGGATGGAAAAATATTTTAAAACCAATTATTTAATGGTAAACTCATGGTATTAAAAACTGCTGTTTTTGAGAAGAATTTATAATAAATAAGCTTCATATTACTACTGCATTGTATTCTTGAAATTAAAGCAAAGTAAATTCTAATATTATAAATTATATCCTTTTAATCATGTGACAGTCAAAACAAATACTTAAGTTTCTCTTTTCACTTTAAATAAATGTACAGTCAGCCCTCTTTCAGCTCTTCCTGCCCCACTTTTATCCCCAAATAATAACCAGATTATTGTGAGGAGGGTGGAACTCCACTGAACTACTTATAGTAGTTTAAAATAAACTACTATACCTCCCTGAAATCTTAATGACTATTCCAGGAAGTACACTGAATATAAGAGACTAGTTCTCATTATATTAAATTTTAAAATGTCGTCTAGGTGCAAAGCTGTGTACCTATCCTTTCTCAACTGGAGAGTACTCTGAGACCCAAGGCACATCATTCCTTACACTCCAAGAAACCAGGAACACCACCAACCTGAACCCAAATAAGCTCTGTGTCCTTGCTCAGAAAATCAACATAGTTCTGTGTGAGTTAATAGTCATATTCTCTAAGAGACTATAGCTTATTCAACTTCTATTCAAGTATATAATTGCTAAGTAGCACTCAATCTCTTTAATTCTACTGAATTCTTCAAATCATACCAGAATTATCTACTGATTTTCTTTTTTATTTTTTTAATCACATGGCTTGGATTTCTCCTTTTTCTAAAATCCCCTGGAGTGAAGATCTTTAATACATTATTCTTCTGTAGATCTACGCTATGGGTTGTCTTGGTAGGTGGAATTCAATTTTATTTTTAATGACACCTGACTCTTGGAAACACTTTTGTATGAAGAAGCTCTTGTATCTTTTCAGAAAAAAATAACTCCAATTTTGGGCCATTATAACACAGTTTCATAAAATATAGCAAGTATATTTTTATTAATTTTAGTAACTCATCTTAAACATACACAAACAAACATGCATGGACAAAACAAAACAAAATATGACCATTAATAAGCATTTCGTTCTAAAGCAATTATACAGTGACAGAATAAATTTTTCTCTAATTCTTTATAAAAGTCAAATATAATAAATATATAATATATTATATATAATAAATATAGAAATATTTAATTTTCAATACTTTTGGAAACTTTAATTCTTCAGTCAGAAGTTTTAATTCATTAATTGATTAATTAGCATAATTATATCAACATTTCTGCCCCTACACTTGAAAATGAGCACAGAACTGAGCAAGCAGTTGGTATGTAATAAAATTTTACTTAATGAGCAATATAAAAATATGCAAATGCACAAGGAACAGTACGTTAAAATCTCATGTTTTGAATGGTAAACAATGAAATGATATAGAAGAAAAATTTATATCTGGATTTTATTTTGGGGGGTATTCAACTTTTCATAGAAAGCAAATTACTACCAGCTTACACTTTGCAGTCAAACGCTCTGCCCCTGAGCTATACCCACACAGCTAGTGGTATGTTAACTTTGAATCACGGTGACCAAACTAACAACTGTAGCATAGCATGCAATGTTTTAGATCTACTAAGTTTGAGAAAGCTTGTTTTATGGAGTCTTAGGAAGAAAGTTATGAACAACTTAGAATACAAATATATGTTTATATATTTTGCTATTCTATATATTTATTATATATAAACATATACACACACAAATATAGATAGATGATAGATAATAGATAGATAGAGGATGGATAGATAGATAGATAGATAGATAGATAAATAGATTTATACACACCCTGCCAAAGTATTTGATAAACCTCCTATCAACTCTATCTCTTGCAGAATATCCTGGGTTTGTTGCTTCTTTTATCTGATTACTTCCTCCAATACTGTTGTGTTTTTTTTTTTAATTAATTAATTTATTTATTTATGGCTGTGTTGGGTCTTAGTTGTGGCACGCAGGCACTTCGTTGCCGTGCGTGGGCTCAGTTGCCCTGTGGCATGTGGGATCCCAGTTCCGCGACCAGAGATCAAACCCACGGCCCCTGCATTAGAAGGTGGATTCTGCCACTGGACCTCCAGGGAAGTCCCTCCAATACTGTTTTTAACATAGTCCCTTTGGTGGCCCACCTTCTTGGGTTTTATATGCCTGAGAGTATCCCTACTATGCCCTTACATTTCAGTAAGAGTTTGACAAGATATAAAACTGGGTTGAAAGTTCTTTTTATCCATATTTTTAAAATGTTCCTTCGTTGTCTTCTTATATTCACTGCTGTGAAAAATTTGAATCCATCTGACTATTCTTTTTCTACAGGTGATCTGCTCTTTCTTTAATGGAAGCTTATAGGATTTTTTTCCTTTGTCTTTAATAACCTTAAATTTCACTATAATGAGCCTATTGGTTGACTTTTCCTTATCTTTCTTATTTTGCATTCTGTGGGCCCATTTACTTTTATTCTGGAATATTTATTGCCATTACTCTAAATACCTCCTCCTTCCCACTTTTATTTTTATCTTTTCTCTGTGATCCCTGTTAACCTAGATGTTGGCACCTCTACTTTAATCTTCCTGTCTCTTAATTTTTCCTTTATATTTACCTTGATTTGTCCTTCCCTTCTTCTTCTGGATCGTCCAGCTCACTAATTTGTTCTATAGAAGTATCCACTAAGTATCCATTAATTATTCCATTGTATCTTTTATTGTAGCTGTTAGATTTTTTATCCCTAATATTTTACTTAGCTGTATTATTTTTTGTTCTTTAGTTTTTTTCTCATATGTACATGTATCTCTTTAATTACATTTCTAATAAACATAACAGGAGATATTTATAATTACTTATTTTCATGGTTTATCACCACTCTAATGCTTCAGATCAGTGCTGCACTTTAATACTTCCCCCAACCAGCAGCAGGGTAGTAGGGTGGGGCAGAATGCCTTAGAATCTGGAGGCTAAATTGTGATCTACTAGTCTTGAGGATTTGGAGATGGAAGTGAAAAAGAGTGATTGCTTAAACAGGGAATGGGATTCCAAGGCTCTGCACTAGCTAATGCAATTGCACTGTTGCAGGGAATGTAAATTGATACGGCCACTGTGGAGAGCAGTACGAAGGTTCCTTAAAAAACTAAAAATAGAACTACTGCATAACCCAGCAATCCCACTACTGGACATATACTCTGAGAAAACCATAATTCAAAAAGAGTCATGTACCACAATGTTCATTGCAGCACTATTTACAATAACCAGGACATGGAAGCCACCTAAGTGTCCATCGACAGATGAATGGATAAAGAAGATGTGGCACATATATACAATGGAATATTACTCAGCCATAAAAGGAAATGAAATTGAATTTTTGTAGTGAGGTGGATGGACCTAGAGTCTGTCATACAGAGTGAAGTAAGTCAGAAAGAGAAAGACAAATACCGTATGCTAACACATATATATGGAGTCTTAAAAAAACATTGGTTCTGATGAACCCAGGGGCAGGACAGGAAAAAAGACGCAGACGTAGAGAATGGACTTGAGGACACGGGGAGGGGGAAGGGTAAGCTGGGATGAAGTGAGAGAGTAGCATGGACATATACGCACTACCAAATGTAAACTAGATGGCTAGTGGAAAGCAGCTGCATAGCACAGGGAGATCAGCTCGGTGCTTTGTGACCACCTAGAGGGGTGGGATAGGGAGGGTGGGAGGGAGACGCAAGAGGGAGGGGATATAGGGATATATGTATGCATATAGCCGATTCACTTTGTTATACAGCAGAAACTAACACAACATTGTAAAGCAATTATACTTCAATAAATATGTTAAAAAAAGAAAAAGAAAAGAGAAAATTGCCCTGATTTCACCACAAGCATCACCAGCCCAAGCCTTTACAAACATTAATGCTTTTTTCCCTTTTTCCTTTTTTCCAGCTTTATTGATATATAACTGACATATAACATTTTGTAAGTTTAAGATGTACAAGGTGATGATTTGATATATGTGTATGTTGTGAAAAGATTGCCACAATAAGGTTAGTTAGTATGTCCATCACCTCACATAGTTACTGTGTGTGCGTGTGTGTCTTTATGTCTTTGTGTCTGTGTGATGAGAACTTTTAAGATCTACTCTCTAAATTAAGGGGGCATTCTCACAGCTACAAATGGGAGAAGGGGTATGAACAGAACTCAAGCTATTTTTTTTCTGATTTATGCTCCGTATAAGCAGTCCCCTGCTACATATACCCTTATTTATTTGTCTACATTCCGGGGGTTTCTCATAGTTCCCAGTTTCTGCTTCCCTCTCCTACTCCGGGTGTCTTGATGCTTCCCTCTGTAGTTTCTTTACATTTGATGTTCGGGAAGAGAGCCAGAAGCTGGCGCTAATTCACCATCTTGGTACAAACTAGCCCTCTTGACCGTTTATTAACTCATTAAAAATTTAAATAATAGTATTGTCAGTAAGCATTACTTAGAAATTGCTTGTAGCAGATACTACTGTTTACCTACCCAGCATTCTTTTGGAATTTCCTTCTCCTTTTCTAATAGAATCCTACATATATATATATGTGTGTATGTATGTATATATACATACATACACATATATATATATACACATTTCTAATAGAATCATATGTATATATATGTAGTTATTTTTATCCACAAAACCATGTACATCATTAAGCCAACAATTATACTTTCATCCCTTAGCTACTGTTGCTTTAAGAATAGTGTGGATCATTTGTAGAGATGTGGATGGACGTAGAGACTGTCATACAGAGTGAAGTAAGTCAGAAAGAGAAAAACAAATATCATATATTAACACATATATGTGGAATCTGAAAAAACTGGTATAGATGATCTTATTTACAAAGCAGAAATAGAGACACAGACATAGAGAACAAACATGGATACCAAGGGGGAAAGGGAGGTGGGATAAATTGGGAGATTGGGATTGACATGTATACACTATTGATACTATGTATAAAGTAGATAACTAATGAGAACCTACTGTATAGCACAGGGAACTCTACTCAGTGCTCTGTGGTGACCTAAATGGGAGGGAAATCCAAAACAGAGGGGATATATGTATACGTATAGCTGATTCACTTTGCTCTACAGTAGAAACAAACACAACATTGTAAAGCAACTCTACTCCAATAAAAAAATTTTTAAATAAAATTTAAAAAAAAGAATAGTGTGGATCTATTCAATTCAATCACACATGATAGGGACTTTCCTGGGAAAGGGATTCTCTGAATGCGATGATCCACATTTTACTTAATATCTGGATTTAACACCTAGAACTGCTGCAGCCTTTCTGTTATCCTCCTGAAGATGAAGCTCACACATAAGCAGATAGAGTCAAAAGAGTTTTAGGAAGTGGATCTGAGTCCTGAAGTACTGCATCTAGTGCTATCCTACTTCTGGAGTTTTATTATAGAAAATAATACATTTCTTATTGTTTAAGCCAGTTTGGAGTTTGGAATTTTTGTTACTTGACAATAAGTGCATTCTTATTGGTATGTTTAAGTCAGTTTATCAAAAGGGTATTAAAATTGTGTACAATATAATGTATAATTCATCAAGTTCCTTGATGTATCAGTGTTTAATGACATATAAAATCAGTTGACTATGAGGATGAAATTGTTGAGGACATTTCCCAGCCAAGTAAACAAACTAAGTTCACTGAAAAAAACACATCAGACAAAAATTTTCATCTTGTTGCTATATATTACAAAAGTGAGTTTTCTACTTTTTTAACCTATACTTAATACACAACTGTGGAACTCAGCCAAATTAATGTGTTTGTAGCTATATAATTCTAGGAAAGTCACCTACCGAATTCTAAACTGCTCTCTGTGGGAAAACAACAAAAACACTTTGCTTGCTATTTGTTAATATAATTTTACAATCAGTCCTAAACTACTAAAAATGTACTGTTTTAGAAAGAGTGTGCAGATGTATGGAAGGCACATATTTTACTTATTTTAACTTCATTTAACGAAGTCTCTTTTAAGTCTAATACCTACATTGTTTTCTGAATGCTAACAGGAAAAATTCATATGGCTTTATATTTTACAAATGTTCCATCGTATGTTGGGCCTGGCTTAGCGGGGTGATCCAACATGTGGTGAGCTTTGGGTTTTTTTTAACCTTAATATGGGCACCAAGGATTTCCATTGTTTATATGAGGAAGAGGCAAAACAAATTAAGTATGATTATACAAAGGACCAACTTATTTCCCACTCTTACAATGCATAATAACAAAAGTCATTAAAAATTTATAAATATCAGAAAAATTTTAATAAGATAGAAAGTCTCTTAATATGTATCATCTTTCTACACACTTCACATTTTTAAGAACAGGGACTAAGGACTGTATCGGTGCAAGTTTATATTTTTATTCCGACACAACTTCAGTTGCAGAAAATATTATTTTAGTGTATATGTCCTTGTGTCTTCTTGTCTCTTTGCAGCCCATTTGCAAGCATGCTTTACTTCTGTTGTTAAATATATTTGAAATGCAGATGTAAAAAATTGCTATCTATCCATGTGACTCAAAATGTATATATATTCATAGTAAGGTAAATGCCTAAACTCAATTTAATACTACTATTTCCATGACATATTTTCTATATGTACCGGTCAACAAGATATTGGATTCCTTGAAAAATAATTGAATATATCTTACTCAAAATAAAAAACACCTATGCCAGATAACAGAAATCCTTTTTCTTACTTGTCATATCATGATAAAACAAATTTGACAAGCACCTACTTGTCAAAGACATATAATCAAATATTAAGTTTTTTAATAACATAAATACTAGCTAAAACTTTTATTCACTGTAATTTGATATGGAAATTTTATACAATTTTAAATGTAGGATTTTCTTAAAACAAAAATTGTTTTTGCTATATTCCAATTCATGTAGAAGATAAAATCTTCCTTTAGAATCATACTTTCATTGTTTTCCTTTCTCATATTAAAATCACATTCTTGTGAAACTTCTATTGCTTATGATAGAATGGAAAAAATAGATGAATATCTAAGAATGTTTAAAATCTCACCCTTCAACATATTTAGATTGAAGTAGCCTCAAGTAAAAACAACTAGGATAAGGCTGTAGGGGCATTTCAATTCCACATTACTTTATATTACATTACACTGTATTACATTACTTTAGTTCCAGAACCCTGATATACATAGTTTTCCATTGGGACCAAGCTATGAAGAACCTTACTCAAGATCTAGTACACCACTCTTTAAAATTATCTTAATTTGTGTATGCTTGTATTTGAAAGCATGACACATAAAGAACAAATCTGTGAAAAGAAAATTCCTGATAAGGTAGATAACACAAAGAATGTTAAAGCTGAAAAAGGTAAGGAATATGTAGGTGCAAAAAAATTGGTCCTAAGGATTCAGAAGAGTCAAAGGTATTGCCTATGAAATACAAAAGGTATAAAAGCCATATCAGATGAAATTCCACAGCATTACCAAGGCATCACTGGCGTGTCACTGTTAGTTTCATGATGTGCTTAAATCTTATCAATATTTATGCTCTCAAACATCAGCTATGTTCTGATAATTCAAATATTTATACCAATACCAGGTTCCCTTGGCAACACACTGAGTTCTAAAATTGTATATCCAATTGATATTGAATATGACCATCTGAATGTCCTCATAGAAAATTCAGATACAGTATGATCAAAACTTAAATCATTAGCAATCTGTTAAGCCTGATCTTTCTGCAGTATTCATTAACTCAGAGAATGATACCATTATCCATTCAGTCTCACAAGAAATGCATTTTTAAATCTTTGTTCTCTATCTTCACATTTAATTAGTAACCAAGTCTGTAGACCCTCCAACCTAAACACCTCTTAATATAACTTTATTAAGGCATATCTTTCATATCATTTAATTCATCTATTTCAAGTGTACAATTAGTACAAAATGGTATATTTACCAAATTGTGCAATCATCACTATAAATCAGTCCTAAAACATTTTCATCAACCAAAAAGATCTTTCATGTCCATTAATTTTTAATCTCTGTCTCCTTGCCCTCCTTCAGGCAGATACTAATCTACCTTCTGTCTTTATACATTCTGGATATTTCATATAAATAAAATCACACAATATGTGTGAGGCCTCTTGTTTTTAACTTCTTTCACTTAGCATAATGTTTTTGAGGTTCATGTATAGCCTAGCATGTTTCAGTAGTTTGTTCTCTTTTGGTACTGAATACTATTCTCCTGCCTGTATATACCGCATTTTGTATATCAGTTCACCAGCTGATAGACAATTAAGTTGTCTCCAATTTTTGCCTACTTCAGATTCATTTTTCTCTTTTTAATTTAGGTATAGTACATTTAACATAAAATGTACCATTGTAACCATTTTTAAAGGTACAGTTCACTGCCATTAGATACGTTCATATTGTTGTTCAGTCTTCACCACCAGCCATCTCCAGAACTCTTTTCATCCTGCAAAACTGAAACTGTGTACCTATTAAACAATAACTCTCCATTTCTCCCTCTTTCTAGCCCTTGGCAACCACCATTCTACTCTCTGTCTCCAAATTTGACTGTCCTATTTAACCCATATAAGTAGAATCACACAGTATTTGTCTGTGACTGGCTTATTTCACTTAGCATAGTGTCCTCAAGGTTCATCCACATACTAACATGTGTTAAAATTCCCTTTCTTTTTAAGGCTGAATGATATTCCATTGTATGTATACACCACATTTTGTTTATCCATTCATTTGCTGATGGACACTGGAGTTGCTTCCACTTTTTGGCTCTTGTGAATAATGCTGCTGTGAACATAAGTGTACAAATATCTCTTTGAAACCTTGCTTTCAATAATTTTGGTTATATACCCAGAGATGGAATTGATGGATCATATGGTAACTCTATTTTTAATTTTTTGAGGAGCCACCATAATGTTTTCCATAGCAGCTACACTATTTTACATCCCCACAAACAGTGTACAATTGTTTCAGTTTATCCACATCCTAGCCAACATTTGTTATTTTCCGGTTTTGATTTTTTTTTTTCGATAATACCTATTCTAATGGATGGGAGAAGGTGTTTCAGATTAATTTTTGGGTGAGTTTTCTAACCACAGTTATTGAAAGAGAGTGAAAAAAGAGACATTGGAGATATTGCAGGTTCCATTATAGATCACAATAAAGCAAATATCACAATAAAGTGATCATACAAACTTTTTGGATTCCCAGAGCATTTAAAAGTTATGTTTATGCTACACTGTAGTATATTAAATGTGCAATAGCTTTATGTCTCAATTTAAAAATGCTTTATTGGGCATTCCCTGGCGGTCCAGTGGTTAGGACTCGGTGCTTTCACTGCCGAGAGCCCGGGTTTAATCCCTAGTAGGGGAACTAAGATCCCACAAGCTGCAAGGCACGGCCAACCCCCTCCCCCCAAAACAAAAAACAAAAACCCGCTTTATTGCTAAAAATATTAACCATAATCTTAGTCTTCAGAGAACTGTAGTCTTTTTGCTGGTGGAATGTTTTGCCTTGATGTTGGTGGCTGCTGACTGATCTGGGTGGTGGTTGCTGAAGGGTGGGTGGGCTGTGACAATTTCTTAAAATAAGACAGCAATGAAGTTTGCTGCACTGATGGACTCCTCCTTTCATGAACGATTTCTCTGTAGCGTGCAATGCTGTTTGATGGCATTTTACACACATTAGGACTTCTTTCAGAACTAGAGTCAATCTTCTCAAACCCAGGTGCTGCTTTAGCAACTAAATTTATATAATATGATTAATCTTTTGTTGTCATTTCAACAATTTTCACAGCATCTTCACTAGGAGTACCTTCCATCTGAAGAAAATTCTTCATTTTCTCATTCATAAAAACAACTCCTCATCCATTAAAGTTTTATAATGAGATTGCAACAATTCAATCACATTTTCAGGCTCCACTTCTGATTCTACTTATCTTGGTATTTTCACCCTATCTTCCACTAAACTCTTGAACTCTTTAAAGTCATCCATGAGAGTTGGAATCAACCTCTTCTAAACTCCTGTTAATGTTGATATTTTGACTTCTTCCCATTAATCACATATGCTTTTAATGGCATCTAAAATGAAAACCATTCCAAAAGGTTTTCAATTTACTTTGCCCAGATCTGTCAGAGGAATCACCATCCACAGCACCTATAGCTCTAGGAAATATATTTCTTAAACAATTTTGAAAGTCAGTCTTGAAAGTCAAAATTACTCTTTGATCCACGGGCTACAGAGTAGATGTTGTGTTAACAGGCATAGAAACAGCATCAATCTCATTGTGTATCTCCATCAGAGCTCTTGGGTGACCATTGCATTGTCAGTGAGCAGAAATATTTTGAAAGGAATATTTTTTTTTTTTTCTGAGCAGTAGGTCTGAACAGTGGGCTTACAACATTCAGTAAACCATGTTGTAAACAGATGTGCTGTCATCCAGGCTTTGTTGTTCCATTTATAAAGGCAGAGTAGATTTAGCATAATTCTTAAGGGCCCTAGGATTTTCAGAATGGTAAATGAGTATTGGCTTCAACTTCAAGACACCAGCTACATTACCCCCTCACAAGAGAATTGACCTGTCCTTTGAAGCCAGGCATTGACTTTTTCTCTATAGCTATGAAAGACCTAGATGAAATCTTCTTCCAATAGAAGCCTGTTTTATCTTAATTGAAAAACCTGTTGTTTAGTGTAGAAACCTCTATTAATAATCTTAACTAGCTTCTGGATAACTTGCTGCAGATTCTGTGTCAGCACTTGCTACTTTACCTTGCACTTTTAAGTTAAGCAGATGGCTTCTTTCCTTAAACCTCATAAACCAACCTCTGCTACCTTCAAACTTTTCTTCTGCAACTTCCTTACCTGTCGCAGACTTCATAGGCTTCAAGAGAGTTAGGGCCTTGCTGTGGATTAGACTTTGGCTTAAGGAAATGTTGTAATTGGTTGGATCTTCTATCCAGACCACTAAAACTTTCTCCATATCAGCAATAAGGCTGATTTACTTTCTTACCATTTACTTCCTGTGTTCACTGGAATAGCACTTTTAATTTCCTTCAAGAACTTTTCCTTTGCATTCACCACTTGGCTAACTGTTTGGTGCAAAAAGGCCCTGCCTTCAGCCTGCCTCGGCTTTTGGCAGGTCCCCCCCGCTAAACTTCATCATTTCTAGCTTTTGATTTAAAGTAAGAGAAGTGAGACTCTTCCTTTCACTTGAACACTTAGAGGCCATCATAGGGTTATTAGTTATCCCAGTTTCAATATTATTTTGTCTCAAGGGATAGAAAGGCTTAAGGAGAGGGAGAAAGACAAACAGCCAGTAGGTGGAGGAGTCAGAACACATGCGATATTTATCGATGAAGTTCTTGGTTATAGCTGCGTGGTTCGTGGCCCCAAAACAATTATGATAGTAATATCAAAGTTTACTGATCACAGATCACCCTAACAAATATAATAATAATAATGGAAAAGTTTGAAATATTTCGAGAATTATCAAAATGTGACAGAGGGACACAAAGTGAGCAAATGCTGTTGGAAAAATGGAGCCTACAGACTTGCTCAAGGCAGGTTTGCCATAAACCTTCAATTTGTAAAAAAAAAAAAAAAACACAATATCTGCAAAGCACAATAAAGCAAAGCACAATGAAAGGAGTTGTGACTTTAAAGTGAAGTAGGTAAATAACGTATTGAACTTTTGCGAATATGTTGGCAAACATTAAACATAGGTAAACCTTTACTTACTTAAGGATAAATATAAAAGGTCAAAATGCCAAAAATAAAAGGAAGAAAAACAAGATTTCCTTGAGGCTCTGTTAGCTTAGTATTTAAATTGTTTTTGCTGACACAAAACACAGAACAAAAAATTTAAAAAAGAAACGACCAAAAAATATACACATTTCACTTTGGATTTTATAAACTAGTACTATGTTCTTTTTAATTAATTACTAAACACTTATTTTCAAATGACTGTCCTTCAGGGATTTCAAACATTTTACTTTATCACGGAGTCCTTTTTTCAGATCATTTTAATTGGAGAACAGTTCCATAGACACTTGCAAATTTGCTGTAGGTAAAACAGAAATTGGATGCCTAGCACCAAAGCCCACTCTGATGATGTCTGAGGCAGGTAGTTCTGTAGAAGTTCTATGCTCCTGGATCACAATTTGAAGCCCAACACACTAGGCCATGGTAAAAAACAAAATTAGTTGTATTAATTCATTCATCAAATAATTTTATGTATAGTTAACAAATTAAGTGGAAGGAATGACACAGTTGGCAAAAAAAGATAAGGTTTCTGCACACAAGAAAGAGGTGTGTAGTCTTTTTGAGGGAAATATATGCTAGCCAATAAATAAATACATAATAAATATGTGGTTACAACGGAGAAAAATACTATTAAGAATAATTGCATTGTTTTATGAAAGAGGGAAATTTAAACATCCCAAGAATAGCAGGGAAGGTTTCCCCGAGAAAGTATATATTGACAGAGTTCTGAAGAAGTTGAGTTTAAAAGACGTTCCAGATCACTTAGTTGAAGTGAGAAAAAAAGGAGTAGAGGAAACAGAAGAGGGGTAGGGAGAGACTAATCAGGAGGCTATTTCAGGAGCACTGGTGAAAAATAGCAGGAGTTATTAGTGGTGGTAAGTATAGGGAAAAGCAGAGATGGATGCTAGAAAGCTATTTGGAAAGTAATATGAATACTAAATAGTAAAGGATAGGTGATGAGAGATTGGAAAATTTGGGCATACTAATGTGCAAGATACATTCTTAAACCAGGATGCAAAAAATCTCAAATTAATTGCAAAATCATAAATAATATACACTAGAAAGTTTGAGATCAGATATAGTCTGTTTAACAAATATTGAGTCAAAGAGCAGGACAGCATTATTTTCACAGATTTCTTCCAGAAACAATCTATGAATTAAAAGCAATAGAGAGGGGCTTCAATCAAGATAGTGGAGTAGAAGGATGTGGAGCTCAGCTCCTCCCACAAATACATCAGAAACGCATCCACAGGTGGAACACTTCTCACAGAATAACTACTAAATGCTGTCAGAAGAGCTCACTTAACCAAAGGAATCAGAGCATGACCTCAGCCCCTGGGAGGGAGCTGTGAAAGAGGAAAAGTTCCTTCACCCTGGGAACCTGCTTAACTGGCTGGGAGATCAGCCAGGACAGAAAGGGAGCTTCAGAGGCTCAGAGGAGAGAGCACCAAAGATACATACACTCTAGTGCTCATAGCTTCACTATGAACAAAACATGGAAGCAACCTAAATGTCTATCAACAGATGAACAGATAAAGAAGATGTGGTGTATACATACAATGGAATACTACTGGGCCATAAAAAAAGAATGAAATTCTGCCATTTGCATCTACATGCATGGGCCTAGAGATTATCATACTAATTGAAGTAAGTCAGACAGAGAAAGACAAATACCATATCATAATCATTTATAACTGTATGGCATAGGGAACTATATTCAATATCCTGTAATAAACCATAAACCACTGCCAAAGTGCCAGTGAAAGAAAATTTTAACTGTTTAAAGTTGTGTTGGCACTATTTGAGCATACTTATTTCCCTTAAATAATATTAACTTTGTATTTGTGTTTTGTTTTAAAACTCTAGCCAATTTGATAAAATTTATAGTCTGTTCAATTTAATTTTGCTGTGTTTTGATTATAAAAAAGGTTAAAAGCAGACACAATATGATCATAGTAGAAACATTACACAATGCAGCTAAATAATGTACTTTTTAAAGAAAATCCTACTTTCTATCATTAGCATTTTGGCATAGGGATTTCCAGATACTCTGCCATAAAATTAACAGCTTTTTGTATTAATTAAACTACATGAGATTTACCTCTTCCCCACTTTCCTTCCACCCTCCTCCCACCCTGCAACCAGACCAAAATAAACCCCTAAATCAAGCTGTGACAAGCCTATTTTTTCTGCCAACAATTAAAAACTAGTGCTCAGCAATGAAATTTGGAACTGCGGGGTGGGGGGGCGGCAACTTTTCCATTATGTGCATCACAGGAAGCAAAGAAAATGAGTATATAAAGAAAAAATGAAAAGGCAGAGGTGAAAGAGATACAGAGACTAATAGTCTAGTTGTCAAGGGAAAATGATGGAGTCAACTTAGCTGTAAGGTCTATGTAGTCACCAAAAACTAAGTTTAGAGTAAGTCAAGTGTGTCCTTGGAGCTCATATTAATCAGTCTTCCTAGTGAGCCTTAGAGTTGTGATAGTTTAGCAATAGCCTGCAGCTTGGTGATGATAGCTATGTGACCATGCACCATTTCTACAGTGTAACAATTCACCTGTACATAGTAATTGCTTCTATAATTAATCTTGCCAACTGTCCCTGGAGAGGAATTGTTATAGTATTATATCTATTTCAAATTATCTAGTTTCACTGAATTTCCCATCAGTATTCGTTAAAGGAGGCTTTTTTTTTAAAAGAACAAATTTGATTGATATTTTTATATTCAACCACATTTTAAAATGTGTAGGCTATTAAAAAAGTCTTTTGTTTAAGCACAAATAGAAAAATAATTAAAGTTATCTTGTTTGGATAATAATGTCTACAGAAGAAATAATATGATTTGGTACAGAATTATTGAAGATATTTCTTTTTATCAAAGAACTTTTACTTGAGTTATTTGTAATTTTCTGTAGTGCATGTGTACAGGTATGTGTGATTTTACATCACAAAATAATATATGGAACCAAATAAGTAATTTAGATCAACTTGTTTTATAAGAAAGGTAATGTTCCTGTAAGTCATATTAAAATATAACTATGTAAATAATAAATGTGTCTAGAATTATTTTCACTAAGTTTTTGTCAATGAACTCTTGTTCAAGTAATTTAGAAGGGAAATGTGTACTTCCATATTTACAATATTTTACTTTTTTCATGTTGGGGTTTTAAAAGAAAACATTAGATATGGGAGTCATATTGAAAATCAAAACATTTATCACTTTTGGTGTGGTAAATCTGAACTGGAGAGACTGACTTAGAATCCTAGGTGGAAGTGGCCTTTCCATGCTGCTGTGTATACTCACCCACGTCTAGAGCTTGGGATCTGTCCATGAGGGAGATTGTATTTGTAGCACATACAGCACTTACCTAATTTTATCCAATGGGACATGTTGCCTTTCTCGTATTAGAACACATATAAAAAGGCAGAAAGGGATGAATCTTACAGATGTGGTTGTAAGAAAGCAGATCCTCAGTTTGGCCCAGGGGTTCTTCTTTCTCGGAAATGGGCTTGTTAAGGTATCCAATTTTCAGCTATCTGAAAAGGAAAAAAAAAAAATAAGAAAATGGCAGGGCACCTGAGAATAGCAATACTGTAACACTTTATTAAACAAGAGAGCTCAAACCAATGCATTTTAGATTATTACTATTCCCCTAATGAATTAATTTATACATGGGGAAAAGTGTGTAAGGAATGAAAAGAAGGATTGGAGGTGTTTCTCATGTAAGAAGCATCATGGAAAAAAAGAAACAGTTGCAGAGGAAATCCTCAAACAAAAATCAAAACTATTTCTTCTTCTTTAACAACAGCTTATTATTTATTTATTTATTTATTTGCCCCATTTATTTTTAAAATATATTTTATTGAAGTATAGTTGATTTACAATGTTGTGTTAATGTCTTTTGTACAGCAAAGTAGTCCAGTTATACATACATATACATTCTATTTCATATTCTTTTCCATTATGGTTTATCACAGGATATTGAATATAGTTCCCTGTGCTATACAGTAGGACCTTGTTGTTTATTCATTCTATATATAATAATTTGCATCTGCTAATCCTGACTCCCAATCCATCCCTTCCCCAACCCGCTTTCCCCTTGGCAACCATAAGTCTGTTCTCCATGTCTGTGAGTCTATTTCTTTCGTAGATAAGTTCATTTGTGTCATATTTTAGATTCCACATATAAGTGATATCATATGGTATCTGTCTTTCTCTTTCTGACTTACTTCACTTACTATGATAATCTCTAGACCCATCCATATTGCTGCAAATGGCATTAGTTCATTCCTTTCTACAGCAGAGTAGTATTCCATTGTATAAATGTACCACATCTTTATCTGTTCATCTACTGAGGGATATTTAGGTTATTTCTACATCTTGTCTATTATACAGCACTTACCTAATTTTATCCAATGGGACATGTTGCCTTTCTCGTATTAGAACACATATAAAAAGGCAGAAAGGGATGAATCTTACAGATGTGGTTGTAAGAAAGCAGATCCTCAGTTTGGCCCAGGGGTTCTTCTTTCTCGGAAATGGGCTTGTTAAGGTATCCAATTTTCAGCTATCTGAAAAGAAAAAAAAAAAATAAGAAAATGGCAGGGCACCTGAGAATAGCAATACTGTAACACTTTATTAAACAAGAGAGCTCAAACCAATGCATTTTAGATTATTACTATTCCCCTAATGAATTAATTTATACATGGGGAAAAGTGTGTAAGGAATGAAAAGAAGGATTGGAGGTGTTTCTCATGTAAGAAGCATCATGGAAAAAAAGAAACAGTTGCAGAGGAAATCCTCAAACAAAAATCAAAACTATTTCTTCTTCTTTAACAACAGCTTATTATTTATTTATTTATTTATTTGCCCCATTTATTTTTAAAATATATTTTATTGAAGTATAGTTGATTTACAATGTTGTGTTAATGTCTTCTGTACAGCAAAGTAGTCCAGTTATACATACATATACATTCTATTTCATATTCTTTTCCATTATGGTTTATCACAGGATATTGAATATAGTTCCCTGTGCTATACAGTAGGACCTTGTTGTTTATTCATTCTATATATAATAATTTGCATCTGCTAATCCTGACTCCCAATCCATCCCTTCCCCAACCCGCTTTCCCCTTGGCAACCATAAGTCTGTTCTCCATGTCTGTGAGTCTATTTCTTTCGTAGATAAGTTCATTTGTGTCATATTTTAGATTCCACATATAAGTGATATCATATGGTATCTGTCTTTCTCTTTCTGACTTACTTCACTTACTATGATAATCTCTAGACCCATCCATATTGCTGCAAATGGCATTAGTTCATTCCTTTCTACAGCAGAGTAGTATTCCATTGTATAAATGTACCACATCTTTATCTGTTCATCTACTGAGGGATATTTAGGTTATTTCTACATCTTGTCTATTGTAAATAGTGCTGCTATGAACATAGGGGTGCATGTATCTTTTTGAATTAGTTTCTTCCAGATATATGCCTAGGAGTGGGACTGAACAACAATGTATTTAAATCCAAGGAAAACCCATGTCAAACAGTAACACACTAGATGGAGCTGTTGTTAATTGTAATCAACGTTAAACCATGGTTTTTGTGGTATAATTATTAGGATCAACAAATGATCTAAATATCATTAAGGAATCCACTAACATAATATTTCCATTTAAAGAATATGTGTTATCACATGAACCTAGTTACTGTGATATGATGAAAACCTAGTAAATCTATGGGATGAACAAAAAATAAAAGTTTTAGCATTCATCGGAATCAAATGTGCGTGTTCAACTGCAGATATATGTCTGTTATACGTGCATAAAGTAAGACCCAGAATCTGTATCACTAAATTAGTGTCAGAGTCAGATTGGAACCCAATGATGCAGTGCTCAGAGTTCCTTTCAATATGCTACCTTATATCACATTCTGCTTCTAAGTCAAAATTGTGTTATTGCTTCTGTGCATTCAGAGATTGAGCAGTCTGAAAGAGTTAATGTTTTTTTCAAAGTTGTCTCTTTCAAATTGCTTAGATAATATGAGAAACTATTCATAAATAACATATTTTACTTAGGTGGTATTTTAGGGAATTTATTCCTTGTTAGAGATGTGCAAAGATCTTGAGCCTTCCTGTCACCAATTCATTTGAAGACAACATGAGTCTTTTTGAAGAAGCCTGATTTAAATAGAAGTTCAGTGAAAGTTGAAGTCAGTCTGAGGGACTCAGATGTTAAAATATGTATTTTTATTTCATGTGCACAACTTTTTCATAACCTACCACCTCTAATAACAGAATGTGAATGTGGCATCTGGGTAATAGTGTTATGCCTTAGAATTATTTTTTCAGCTTTTGCCACACTTCAGGAAAAAAAATATTCATACTTATATTGGAGGAAAAAATTTAAAATGAATGGAATGTGTTGTATAGCTTGTAATGATTAATTCTGTGGGAGATCTTTCTTTATCATCATTTAGAAATGAACTATGTTTTTATATTTGTATCAATTTTTTTTTTTTTTTTCCGGTACGCGGGCCTCTCACTGTTGTGGCCTCTCCCGTTGCGGAGCACAGGCTCCAGACGCGTAGGCTCAGCGGCCATGGCTCACGGGCCCAGCCGCTCCGCGGCATGTGCGATCTTCCCGGACCGGGGCACGAACCCATGTCCCCTGCATCGGCAGGCGGACTCTCAACCACTGCGCCACCAGGGAAGGGAAGCCCCTGTATCAAATTTTTATTTCAAGCCTTATCACTAAGTTTATTAAAACTATCACAGTGAATGTCAACAAATGGTAAGGGTCTCTACTAAACAAATAAACACAAACTACTCTTTATATCACTCATTTAGTCCCCAGCTTGGTCTTCATAACTTTATGTTGGTGATGACAGTAGGTTTTGGTGTGATTGATGTCACCTTGGTGACCATATAATCTTCAGTGGGTTGTTTTAGTCTTAGCATAGGTTATGATTGTTTAAAATGATTATTATTTTCACTGCTTTATGTCACAAAGGACACATATATAAAACTGATTTTAAAAACCTAAATTACCATAGCGTTTCTTTATTGGATATATAAAGACTGAATTCCTAATTCTCATTTTATACATTATTTATCAACAAATTGATTATTCATCCAGGTAATAATTTTATCAAACTTTGAGTATGAACAAAAAAAAAGTACAAACAAAAAGAAAGACGAAAAGAAAGTGCAGGACATAGAAATAGAGGAATCTATTTGGGTTTCTTGAGAATGCAAGTATTATGCTAAACATGTAAAAAAAAGAACATGCAATAATGAAAACTTCCATGGGAGTATCTCAGTGTCAGAGAAGCAGAGTCAGAGGAAAAAATTGAGAAGATATTAATTTATTTAATGAAAAAAAATAGAAAGAGGACTTTCATTTTCAGCTTCTTCAGTTAGCTTTGCCACACCTGTTTCTATAATACGAAAAATCTAAACAAACTGAAAATCAGTAACTTTTCTTGTACTCGTCAGATAACTGACATTGCAAGGCAAACTGCCACTCTGAAATCCAGAGCAGAAGCCACAGGGGCCATAAAGTGGTTGCAATACTTAAATGATAAATTTGACCACTTTCTAAAAGCTGTATGTACACTAGCATGAGAGTGAGAAACTCATTGGAGTAGCTGTCTTGCGAGGAGGCAGTGCATATTTTCTTGGGTTTTACCTACAGGAGCCCCACCTAAGTTTCCTGGTGAAAATCCAGAAAGATCCCCTTATGGCTCAGGCAGGGGAGAAGAGTAATCATTGTGAAATATGCAACAGAGGTCTCCATAAAAATGGCCTACTCCCCAAGGAAGACATGTTACCAGACTCTATACTATATGATTCCAGTTATAAAACATTCTGGAAGGACAAAACAATGATAGCAATGATAATAAGATCAGTGGTTGTCAGATTTTGAAGGGTGATAGAAGGGTTGAATAAGTGAAGTATAGGGGAATTTTTAGGGTGGTGAAAGTATACTGTATGATACTGTAATTGTGGATTCATGACACTATGCATTTGTCAAAACGCATAGATCTTTGTAACACTAAGAGTGAACCTCAGTGTATACAAATTATAACAAGTCATTTAGGAAGTCAGAGGGTCCCAGGATGGAATGTAGACTGTAAGAAGAGAATATAACCGTATAACAAATGTATGAAATAATCTCGCTGAAGGAGAGTGGAGGAAAGATATAGATCTAAGTAACTGGAAATGAGCAGTTTGTAAGACTAAAGGCAAGAGACACTGTACTAAGTGATGTACTCTTGTGGATGATGTTATTTCCCAAGGGAGTACAGGATGACAATTCTGATACCATTATATATATTTATGGGAACTGAACAATTAAGCAAATGGATGGCAAACTGTGGGATCCAGATTTCCCACTCTTAGTGTGGGAGGTTACAGATAAGGAAGGGGAGGGGGCTAGAATTGTCCACAGAGTCACAGGTTAGAAATTAGAGACATCAGTATGAAATCCTATTTAGCTATATATTGATACAGATGGTTACATATATAAATATTTATAAATATGTGTATAATATATGCATATTAATATATGTATATATATTTCCTTGCTCTGTCTTCTGAGAAGACCTAAAATCAAGAACACCCTAGTAAAAAGGATCTCACCAAACGTTAACTCTTAGTTTCTACTACCATTCAGAAGTGAAAGGATCCAGCGATTGTGGTATAAAAGGCTGATTCTAGGACTGGAGAAGGAAATATCCTAAATGAACATGAAGTATCTTGTGGTGCTTGAAAGTAAGAAAATTATAAAAAAATAAAACAAAAACACCTCATAATGATGGGTGTATCAAGGGAAACAAGAACAGTGCCTAATGGACAAAGATGGAACATCAAAACAAAGCATCAAAATAAAGTAATATTGGATTGTAACCCAAAGTATAAAATAAATATCATAAATCCACACTAATATAAACACAGGAATGAATAAAGAATTGGGTTGAAAAAACAAATATCCCACGTTGAACAACTCCAAATAATTTATGTAGATGCTCTTCCCTCTGTGAGGTGAAACATAACTCCTTCCTCACTCTCTAAGTGCAAGCTGTACATGGTGACTTTCTTCCAAAGATTACTTAATGAAAAGCAGGGAGGGAAGTAATGTTACAGTGGAGAAACCTGAATAAACACTAAATAAATAAATAGACAGCCAGGTGATCAAGGTCAACATCAACAGTGATAAGTCATATTGATATGAAGTGATGAAAATGGCACTTCATGGTCTTCCTCTCAAAGCTGTATACTCCTAGTCTAACCATGAGAAAAAAACCAGAAAAGTTCATATTGATAGATATTGTATAAAAGATCTGACCAGTACTCCTCAAAACTGTCAAGGTCATCAAAATCAAGAAAAGTCCAAAAAAACTGTCATGATCAAGAGGAGACACGACAAATAAATATAAAGTGATAACCTGGCTGAGACACTGGAACAGAAAAAGGACTTTAGGGAAAAACTAAGGTAATCTGAATAGAGTATAGATTTGGTTAATAATAACATAGCATTATTAGTTCATTAATCGTGACATATTTATCTACTAATATAAGATGATAATAATAGGGGAAATATAGTATAGTCTATATGGGAACTTTCTGTTCTATCTTCTCAATTTTTCAGTAAATATAAAACTGTTCCAAGATAAAAAAGTTCATTGAAAAAAGTTAAATGGAACATAAGGATGATCCCCCAAATGCAGACAGTTGGAATAATAAAGGCAAGACAAACAGTTAGGGTTTTCCAAGTTGTTTACTTTCATCCCAGATAGTAATTTCAGTTTTTATCATATAAAGGCAGCCTTTGTTACGGCCACAGTGACATAGCAACGTGAATTTACTCTCCTAATACTATGTATCTTCTCACAAATCATTACCAGGCTTTTTAAGTGTGTCAGTTTGTTATTTCAAACATAATCAACATTACCAAAGGAGATAATGCATGTTTTTCAAAGGAAGGTAAACTCCTTACACAGTCTACTCCCTCTCTATTTTTCTCATAATCTCTCCATTTTTACTAGTTCTAGTAGTGATGAATTCTTTATCTAAAACATGCCAAAGGTTGTTTGTTTCGTGGGGCATTTCCACTTGCTGTTCCTTTGTTCGGAATGTTTTTCTTATAGATTTTGCTTGCCTGGCACCTTCTCATAAGCCAGGTCTCAGCTCTAATTGTTATCTCTACAGAAAAGACTTTTATCTGATTAACTTCTCAAAATAACAACTTCCTTTAGTCACTCACTGAATTCTATCACTGTTTAATTTTCTTACATTTTACCACTATCTGTAATTATTTTATTTGTTCCTTCATGTGTGTTTTGTCTACCACTAAAATGTTAGTTCCATGAATACAGAGATGTGTTATCTAGTCCACCAAGGTGCAGTAAATATTTGTCAAATGTATGAAGGGATGTCATTGTCCAATAGGATAAGGACATATCTGTAAACTTCAATCTTATCGTCAGTGAGAATATAATTGAAAAAAATCATGCAAACCATGAAGGGGAACCTGACCTACTGTCCATTTAGAAATGATCTGACCCTCAGAGTGACATGGTGAGACAGATGAGTTAGCTAATATTATTCCCATTTGAATATCTCCAATATTTGAATCTCAGGATAACAGGAAAGATGGGGAGACCCTCTTTGCTCAAGGGCGAAAAAAGATAGAAAGAAACAATCCAACTAGTTTGAGCACGATAAATACATTATCTCTCCAGGAAGGCTATCTGTAGCTTTATCCGTAACTTTCAACCTTAGATGATTTCAAAGGTTTTGGTGAAAGTTCTATCATTCTTTCCTGAGATCAGGGCTCACACACTATCTCACCATCCTGGGGAACCCATAGATCTTCCACAAGCTTCTAAAGTCCTTTACACACTGCCTCCATATGCCCAGTCCAGGGCAGGATATTTGGAGAGCAGATCTCCATACAATCAAGGAGGGGTAGCCAGAGGTGCTAAAGGGCAAATGGAGAATTTTTTTCTCTCTCTTATTCTGTTTGTGTATAGTGCTGAGAAAACAAAAATTCTGAACACTTCTGAGACTCAACATCTGCAAATTCTTACAGAAACTATCTGCTCAAGAAAAGGTAAACACTACCACTTTAGTATGACTGGCAAATGAGTTTTATAGAGCAAGATTGCTCAAGATTTCTGTGTTTATATTCTGTGCATGTATTTAATAGTTGATGTATGTGTGAAATATAATTTTCTGTTCATTGAACCTCTTAACATTATTTTTGTGGCAAGAATTTTTGCTCTAAATTTAAGATATTCCCGGGAGTGATATATATAGACAGCTGGTGACAGAAAATTTTTTTCCTCCCTAATGGCATTTTATTTAACTAGCTAAGTGGAGGAAATCAGAAGGATTACAAAGATTATGACATAGTTCTGGGTCTTAGGAATTGTCTTCATCCCCAGCGATCAGTTTTAGCTCATGTAGACCAAATCAATAAAACATGTTTATTTTTCTGGTATTACCTGTGGATGTAGACTTTCTTGAGGAACAAGAATATTGTTTAAAGATAAATTTTGAAAGATAGCCCATGATTATATCATTTTGAAACACAGGAAAGAAATAACGAAAACTTTTTACTCCACATTTATACCCTAATTCATACTATGTCTCTTCTCTCCATTTACATATAAATTTCTCAAGAGAATTTTCTACACATGCTTTCTACATTTTCCTTCCATTTTTCTGTAACTGACTCTAATCAGCATTTTGTTCCAGACATTCCTCTGAAACAGAGTTGGCAAAATAACCACGTGATTTCAAGTTGCCAAATCCAACATTGAATTATCCAGCTATTGCCAAAGTAATGCTGCATAACAGAAAATCTCAGACTCTCAGTGGCTTCCAGAAAAAGATTATTCTGAGGCTCATGTGCTGCAGGTTGACTACAGTAGGAATAGCCTAGGAATCTAGGATGGGCATGGATGGATGGGTGGCTCTGCTTTGGGTGGCTCATTTGTTTGGATCAGGTTCAAGCTTGCCACAAATTTTTCTCATGTTCTCTGGCCCACCTGTTATGCAAAGCATATTTTTCTTATGGTAAATGGTGATATGTTTTTGTAAATGTGTGTAACAGGGACGAGAGAGATCAAGCCGCATTGTGCAAACCTTTATGGCAATTTGCATTTATTTCTTTAAGCTCTCCAGAACTATTAGCTTCAGCACCGTCACTCCATAAGGATTGGTTTTTTTCATGTTCTACACATACAAAAAGTTTCAGATTCAGAACATGCAAAAAATGTAAAGTGTTCACTATTCAGTTGTTTTTCTTCTCCTCCTGTTCTTCCTAAACAATTAGATATCCATCTTATAAAACTGAGATTAGTATGACTTTTTGTTTATTTGTTTATATGAAGCAAAGCTGAATGAGTTGTTATAATGTAATAAAAAGTCACATTTTAAGGCAATACAAGAAAAATTTAAACATAAAGTTTTTCTCTGCCCATTAGGGCCTCCTCACTCCCCTCTAGTGTGCATTGTTCATCTGTCTTATGTGTTAACTAGACCCCCCCAATTGAAGAAATACCTGCTAAACCATAAAGATCATTTTTTATTCTTCTGACCCTGGCCATGTAACTTCTTAGAAGATAACATTCTTTTCTCAATCCTGTAAAGAATCATGATGACCCACCACTTGCCTTGTAGGTGCAGACGTCTTTGGTAAACTTTATGTACAATGTCTATATATATATATACATATATATATATATATATATATGTATATATATCATTTCCCTTAAAGATATTGATTGGTGCAGAACAGACTGGTCAGACGACCTGGGGAGATACTGGACCACACTTAATAGGAGCTCTTAGCTTACTTACCTATGACCTTATTAATGTCACTACCTATATTACTTGCATTTTGCCTATTTTACAAGATTATTATTTCTTGCATTTCCAAATGTGTGACTGAGCCTCAGATAAAATTAATAACGATTAGGTGACTTGGAATCATTGACCGAATGTATAGTCCTATAAGATTAATGATTGTAATAGTATAACTCTAGATATGGGAAGAAGCAACAAGAGGGAACCATTTCCTTGACCATACCAGATTAGTAAGAAAGGCAGTCCAGAGGCTTGTTACTGTTAACAAGGCTTACTCCAGTAACAGCACATTGAGTGACCTATCACCCTGACCTGGGAATGAGCATTCCTGGGGCTGTGGGACAAATTGCTCACAAAATGCCTCGCAAACCTTGGTTGAAATTAAGACTGAAGGGAAAGAGATTGTATAATAAATAATGTTGCCCACCATCCAGTTCTGTAAGAATCCAGTCATGAGTCACTGCAGTCACTGGCCTATAGTACACTCTGAAAGGAATTCAGGATAAAGATCAGGATGAGGCACTTTGTGATCTGGAATAACTGACAGAACTGGCCCTCAGACAGATATTTTAAGGAGAAAAGTTTATGAACCCAGTTTCTTGCATCTTCCCATACTTAGAAAAGCACTACAACTATTAACTAAGATGTCTGTTCCTCTTGACTAGCAGTGACCTTCTACTGAGATGTGTGCTTGTTTGCACATACCCACTTTGCCAAAATCACATATATAATGACCTCCCCCCTTACCTCTTCAGAACAGTTCTCAATTTGGCTCAAATAAAATTTTCCATTTCTTTCTTAGATTGATTATTAATTTTTTTGTTGACAGTTTTCATTTAAATTTTTTCTAACATTGGAAATCAGCTATACTTCAATAAAATATAAAAAAAAATTAAAAACATGATAATTAGACTTGCTTATTTAGAAAATCATCTGTGATCTAACTTGTGTATATTTTTCATTCTCCTTTGTTTCCCAGGATTTGCCATTCCTCACTTATGTGTCCTAACTTATTTCTTGTGAGAAAGAGAAAAGTAGTCTCTAACAGCTAGGAGCTGCTCTTTTTATTTTTTTTTAATTTTATATTGGAGTATAGTTGATTCACAATGTTATGTACATTTCAGGTGTACACCAAAGTGATTCAGTTATACATATACATGTATCTACTCTTTTTCAAATTCTTTTACCATTTAGGTTGTTGCATAATATTGAGCAGAGTTCCCTGTGCGGTACAATAGGTCCTTGCTGGTTATCCATTTTAAATATGGCAGTGTATACATGTCAATCCCAAGCTCCCTATCTATCCCTTCCCCCTCTTCCCCCCAGTAACTGTAAGTTCATTCTCTAAGTCTGTGAGTCTCTTTCTGCTTTGTAAATAAGTTCATTTGTATCATTTCTTTTTAGATTCTGCATATCAGCGATATCATATGATACTTCTCTTACTCTTTATGACTTACTTCACCCAGCATGACAATCTCTGGGTTCACCCATGTTGCTGCAAATGGTGTTATTTCATTATTTTTAATGGCTGAGTAACAGTCCATTGTATATACATACCACATCTTCTTAATCCATTCATCTGTTGATGTACACTTAGGTTGCTTCCATGTCCTGACTATTGTAAACAGTGCTTCAGTGAACACTAGGGTCCATGTATCTTTCGGACCATGTTTTTCTCTGGATATATGCCCAAGAGTGGTATTGCAGGATCATATGGTAGCTATGTTTTAGTTTTTTAAGGAACCTCCGTACTGTTCTCCATAGTGGATGTACCAATTTACATTCCCACCAACAGTGTAGGAGGGTTCCTTTCTCTCCACACCCTCTCCAGCATTTATTGTTTGTGGATTTTTTGATGATAGCCATTTAGACTGGTGTGAGTTGATATCTCATAGTAGTTTTGATTTGCATTTCTCTGATAAATAGCTATGTTGAACATGTCTTCATGTGCCTCTTGGCCATCTGTATGTCTTCTTTGCAGAAATGTCTATTTAGTCCTTCTGCCCATTTTTTGATTGGGTTGTTTGTTTTGAGAATATTAAGCTGCATGAGCTGTTTGTAAATATCGGAGACTAATCCCTTGTTGGTCACATCATTGGCAAATATTTTCTCCCATTCTGTGGGTTGTCTTTTTGTTATGTTTATGGTTTCCTTTGCTGTGCACAAGCTTTTGAGTTTAATTAGGTCTCATTTGTTTATTTTTGATTATATGGATCAAAAAGGATATTGCTGCAATTTATATCAGAGAGTGTTCTGCCTATGTTTTCCTCTAAGAGTTTTACAGTGTCCGGTCTCACATTTAGGTCTTTAATCCCATATGAGCTTATTTTTGTGTATGATGTTATACAGTGTTCTAATTTCATTTTTTTTACATGTAGCTGTCCAATTTCCCCAACACAATTTACTGAAGAGACTCTGTTTCCACCATTGCATACTCTTCCCCCCTTTGTCATAGATTAACTGACCACAGGTGTGTGGGTTTATTTCTGGACTTTCTATCCTGTTCCATTGATCTATATTTCTATTTTTGTGCCAGTACCATACTGTTTTGATGACTATAGCTTTGTAGTATAGTCTGAAGTATAGTATAGTATAGTCTATATAAGTATAGTCTGATTCCTCCAGCTCAGTTTTTCTTTCTCAAGATTGCTTTGACTATATGGGGTCTTTTGTGTCTCCATACAAATTTTAAGATTTTTTTGCTCTAGTTCTGTGAAAATGCATTGTTAATTTGATAGGGATTGCATTGAATCTGCAGATTGCCTTGCGTAGTATAGTCATTTTGACAATATTGATTCTTCCAATCCAAGAACATGGTATATATCTCCAACTGTTTGTGTCATCTTTGATTTCTTGAATCGGCATCTTATAGTTTTCAGAGTACAGGTCTTTTGTCTTCTTACATAGGTTTATTCCTAGGTATTCTTTTTGGTGCAGTGGTAAATGGGATTATTTCTTGAATTTCTCTTTCTGATCTTTCATTGTTAGTGTATAGAAATGCAACAGGTTTCTGTGTATTTTAATTTTCTAACTTGCAACTTTACCAAATTCATTGATGAGCTCTAGTACTTTTCTGGTAACATCTTTAGGATTTCCTGTGTATAGTATCATGTTATCTGCAAAGAGTGACAGTTTAACTTCTTCTTTTCCAGTTGGATTCCTTTTATTTCTTTTTCTTCTCTGATTGCCGTAGCTAGGAATTCCAAAACTATGTTGAATAAAAGTGGCGAGAGTGGACATCTTGTCTTGTTCCTGATCTTAGAGCAAATGCTTTCAGCTTTTCACCGTGGAGTATGATGTTAGCTGTAGGTTAGTTGTATATGGCCTTTATTATGTTGAGGTATTTTCTTGCTATGTCCACTTTCTAGAGAGTTTTTATCATAAATTGGTGTTGAATTTTGTTAAAAGCTTTTTCTGCATCTATCGAGATGATCATATGGTTTTTATTCTTCAATTTGTTAATATGGTGTATCACATTGGTTGATTTGAATATATTGAAGAATTCTTGAATCCCTGGGATGAATCCCACTTGATCATGGTGTATGATCTTTTATTGTTGTATCTGGATTGCTAGTATTTTGTTGAGGATTTTTGCATCTATGTTCATCAGTGATATTGGCCCGAAATTTTCTTTTTTTATGGTATCTTTGTCTGATTTTGGTATCAGGGTGATGGTAGCCTCATAGAATGAGTTTGGGAGTTTTCCTTCCTCTGCAGTTTTTCGGAACAGTTTCAGAAGGATAGATGTTACCTGTTCTCTAAATATTTGATAGGATTCACCTGTGGAGCCATCAGGTCCTGGACTTTTGTATGTTGGGAGTTTTTTAATCACCACTTCAATTTCAGTGCTTGTAATTGGTCTGTTCATATTTTCTGATTCTTCATGGTTCAGGCTTGGGAGACTATACCCTTCTTAGAATTTGTCCATTTCTTCCAGGTAGTCCATTTTATTGGCATACAGCTGCTTGTAGTAGTCTCTTTTGATCCTCTGTATTTCTTTTTTTTTTTTTTTTTTGGGGGGGCCATGGTTCAGGCTTGGGAGACTATACCCTTCTTAGAATTTGTCCATTTCTTCCAGGTAGTCCATTTTATTGGCATACAGCTGCTTGCAGTAGTCTCTTTTGATCCTCTGTATTTCTTTTTTTTTTTTTTTTTTTGGGGGGGTGGTACGTGGGCCTCTCACTGTTGTGGCCTCTCCCGTTGGGGAGCACAGGCTTCCTGTCGCGGAGCACAGGCTCCGGACGGCGCAGGCTCAGCGGCCATGGCTCACAGGCCCAGCCTTTCTGCGGCATGTGGGATCTTCCCGGACCAGGGCACGAACCCGTGTCCCCTGCATCGGCAGGCGGATTCTCAACCACTGCGCCACCAGGGAAGCCCAATCCTCTGTATTTCTGTGGTGTCAGTTGTAACTTCTTTTTCATTTCTAATTTTATTGAATTGAGTCCTCTCCCTTTTTTCCTTGATGAATGTGGCTAAAGGTTTATCAATTTTGTTTACCTTTTCAAAGAACCCACTTTTAGTTTCATTGATCTTTGCTATTGTTTCCTTTGTCTCTATTTCTTTGCTATTGTTTCCTTTGTCTCTATTACTTTTATTTCTGCTCTGATCTTTATGATTTCTTTCCTTCTACTAACTTCAGGTTTTGTTTGTTCTTCTTTCTCTAGTTGCTTTAGGTGTAAGGTTAGGTTGTTTATTTAAGATTTTTCTTTTTCCCTGAGGGAAGATTGCATTGCCACCAACTTCCCTCTTAGAACTGCTTTTGCTGCATTCCATAGGTTTTGGATCATTGTGTTTCATTTTGATTTGTCTCTAGTTATTTTTTGATTTCCTCTTTGATTTCTTCAGTGATCCATTGGTTGTTTAGTAGCATGTTGTTTAGCCTCCACGTGTTTGTGTTTTTTACAGTTTTTTTCTTGTAGTTGATTTCTAATCTCAGAGTGTTGTGGTCAGAAAAGATGCTTGATATGATTTCAGTTTTCTTAAATTTACTAAGGCTCGCTTTGTGGCCCAGCATGTGGTCAATCCTAGAGGATGTTCCATGAGCACATGAAAGAATATGAATTTTGCTGCTTTTGGATGGAATGCTCTATAAATATCAATTAAGTCCATCTGGTCTAATATGGCATTTATAGCCTGTGTTTCCTTATTGATTTTCTATCTGGATAATATTTCCATTGATAAAAGTGGGGTGTTAAAGTCCCCCACTATTATTGTGTTACTGCCAATTTCTTCCTTTATGGCTGTTAGTATTTGCCGTATATATTGAGGTGCTCCTATGTTAGGTGCATATATGTTTACAATTGTTATATCTTCTTCTCGGATTGATCCCTTGATCATTATGTCATGTCCTTCTTTGTCTCTTATAACAATCTTTATTTTAAAGTCCATTTTGTCTGAGTATTGTTACTCCTGCTTTCTTTTGGTTTCCATTTACATGGAATATCTTTTTCCATCCTCTCACTTTCAGTCTTTATGTGTCCCCTAGGTCTGAAATGGGTCTCCTGTAAACAGCATATATGCAGGTCTTATTTTTATATCCATTCAGCCAGTCTATGTATTTTTTTTTTTCAGTCTATGTCTTTTGGTTGGAGTGAACATAGTGTTTACTATGTGTCTTGGTGTGTTCCTCCTTGATTTTATCCTGTTTAGGACTCTCTGCACTTCCTGGACTTGGGTGACTGTTTCCTTTCCCATGTTGAGAAGTTTTCAGCTATTATCTCTTCAAATATTTTCTCAGGTACTTTCTCTCTCTCTTCTCCTTCTGGGACCCCTTAATGAGAATGTTGGTGTGTTTAATATTGTCCCAGAGGCCTCTTAGACTGTCTTCATTTTTTTTTTTTCATTCTTTTTTCTTTATTCTGTTCTGTGGCACTGATTTCCACCATTCTGTCTTCCAGGTCACTTATCCATTCTTCTGCCTCAGTTATTCTGCTATTGATTTCCTCTAGTGTATTTTTCGTCTCAGTTATTGTGTTGTTCATCTCTGTTTGTTAGTTCTTTAGTTCTTCTAGGGCTTTGTTAAACATTTCTTGCATCTTCTTGATGTTTGCCTCCATTCTTTTTCTGAGATCCTGTATCATCTTCACTATCATTATTCTGAATTCATTTTCTGAAAGTTTTCCTATCTCCACTTCACTTAGTTGTTTTTCTGGGGTTTTATCTTGTTCCTTCGTCTGGGACATATTCCTCTGCCATTTCATTTTGCCTAACTTTCTGTGATAAAGCTCTACCAAATACCGTCACAGCAGTGCCTCCAGTCATGTTTGGATGAGTAACTGGGTGCTACAGCATAGCCAAGCTGATACATAAAACTGCTTACCACAGTGAGTTGTCTGGGATGTGGTGGGAGTTGCATCTAACCTGGACCAGACACCCAATGCCCTGACAGCGCTGACCTTTCAAAGATTGAATTGAGGCTCTTCATTTGGCTCTGCAGACCCAGGGCAACTTGAACAACTGGCAAGACAGAGAATACCAAGAAATGAGGTCATCAGCTAACAAGACCAAGGTCTAACTGACAGTTCAAGAGCAGTTCTTAGGCAAAACTCAAAAAATTGTGGAAGCCCCCCAATGACTGAGTCCCCTGGAGTTTTGAACTCTTAGAGTTGTCCATACTCTAGAAATTAGTCAATTCCAGTTTAGTTTGTCCTACTCCCAGCAGCACCAGCTCCTGGTTTCTGGGCTGGTTTCTGGGCTCCTGCATCTCTGCTCTGCTCAAGATGGTGGAGTAGAAGGACAGGACATGCACTCACCCCTTCTTACAAGAACACCGGAATCACAAC
Organism: Physeter macrocephalus; assembly: GCF_002837175.3. Lineage (NCBI taxonomy): Eukaryota > Metazoa > Chordata > Mammalia > Artiodactyla > Physeteridae > Physeter > Physeter macrocephalus. The sequence continues at coordinate 17,749,648 of NC_041233.1, read as the reverse complement.
TAACTGCTGAACAACCATCGACAAAAAAACGCTGGAACCTACCAAAAAAGATACCCAACCTCCAAAGACAAAGAGGAAACCAAAAAAGATACTCAACTTCCAAGATGGTAAGAGGGGTGCAATCACAGTAGAATCAAATCCAATACCTGCTGGATGGGTGACCCTCAAACTGGAAGTTCTCCCATGGAGTGAAAGTTCTCAGCCCCACATCAGGTTTCCCAGCCCAGGGGTCTGGCAATGGGAGGAGGAGTCCTCAGAGAATCTGGCTTTGAAGGCTAGTGGGATTTGATTGCAGGACTTTCACAGGACTGGGGGAAACAGAAACTCCACTCTTGGAGGACACACATAAAGTCTTGTGTGCACCAAGACCCATGGGAAAAAAGCAGTGACCCCGTAAGAGACTGCGCCAGACCTACCTGCTACCTTGGAGGGTCTCCTGCAGAGCAGGGGGGAGGCTGCGGCTCACTCTGGGGACAGAGACACTGGCAGCAGCAGTTCTGGGAAGTACTCATTGGTGTGAGACCTCCTGGAGGCCTCTATCAACCCCAACAAACAGCCTGTAGGCTCCAGTGTTGGGTTGCCTCAGGCCAGGCAACCAACAGGGAGAGAACGCAGCCCCACCCAACAGCAGAGAAGTGGATTAAAGTTTTACTGAGCACGGACCTGCCCACCAGAGGGACAAGACCCAGCTCTACCCACCACCAGTCCCTCCCATCCGGAAGCTTGCACAAGTCTCTTAGATAGCCTCATCCACCATAGGGCAGACCAAAGAAGCAAGAAGAACCACACTTCTGCAGCCTGTGGAATGGTAATCACAACGACAGTTATTTAAATTCTTGAATTTCCTCAGAAGTTAGTACAACATCAGGAATCTTGAAACATCAAAATTCTGGTAATTGTATTGGCAAGTCCAATCTTTTGGTGTTTAGAGGCATATCACAGCCTACAAAAAAGAAGAAATCTTCTGAAACTTATACCAGAGCTTAGTAATTTTCCCATCCATTTTGCTCATTTTCAATTGCATTTCTTCTTTAATACATAAATAGATACATGCTAAATAGAGTTTACAAGTTTTTTTAATCAATTAGTAAATTAACATTATTCTTTCCTAAACGTTGCAATGTCTTTGTTTTCATAATGATATATATTGCTCAATGTTTCCCTTTAATTAAAAAATAAATACAAGTCTGACTTGAATTATCTGTAATAGACTTCATAAATGGCACTGACATTTTGCAGTGAGAATAGCATTGTGTTTCTGGGTCAAAGTTAAATACTACTAACATTTCTTTTATTTATGGAGAAAAGAAAAGACAGGACTGCCATATGTTTTAATCATTTACGTGAGTTGCTTAACAAAAATTTGAAAGGCTCAAGCCTTCAAATACTGCTTCAGGCTCAAGCCGTATTTGCTGCTGAGCATTCAATTGAAACTGCATGCTTCCTGACTGAGTTGAAAACAGCCCACATCTAAATTTCCATTTCAATTTCCTAAGCTTGATAACTTAGAGTTATATTTTGAGTAATTCTGTAGCAGGGCAAAGGAGATGGATATTCTAGAAATACTAATAATTTGGTTTGAAAGTCAAGTTGAAATTTACTTAATGATATTTGAACAACATATTTCACCAAGAAATATCACGCTTGATCTAACTAAAGCATTGAGTTTATTTTCTTCTCACACTGTGTTTATGGAAAAGTAAGCTATTAAATCAATTATACTGATTATTTATATTCATTATTCAATTCCCTCTGTTTCCTACTTTATTTTTTGGTAACTTTTTTACCGAAAGAACACATAAACTTGAATAAATTGACCCACTATGTTATGTAAATTATTAATGCACAGACCAAAACCAATGGCATTGAATTGAAGCAAATGGTAGCTAAGGTATAAAACTGGTTTCATATATTCTGCTTTTACTTTAGATTGTTTTTATGAACTTGACTTAAAAAATCATGATATAAATATTTTAAGGAGTGATATTATTTGTCAACTTAATACATAGAGATATAAATACTTTCTCCTTTAAAATAGTTGTCCATGAAGTCAATCACTCTAGCTCAATCAGAGTTTGTCTTTTTTATATAAATACATATGTAGTTGTGTGTATATAAAACACGTAGTGACAGTAGTATATACTAACATTTTCACTCAGTGTTACTTGTATGTTTCTATGTTTGAACATCCTCATAATTACTATTTTAATGGCTACCTAATTATCTTGATGTTAAATTATAATTTAAACTATTTCTCTAAAATTGCTTTCAAGTTTCTCAAAATAGTTTATTATTAACTGAGAGCATTATGTTGAATAATTTCCTTAAAATAATTTCTTAGTTGTGGAACTACTGGCATATATTAACATTTTCCTCATCCTTTATGTGTATCATCACTACATTTTACATATGTTTTACCATTTTACCTCAGCAGGATGTATATGCAGCACTGGGTTTTATTTTCCACCTCTCTCTCAAATCTAGTCCCACCTTATCTAACCTTTTCTGCTTTCCTTTTTCTGTGATAACTTTCTAGGTGGATAGGGCCATAGCTAATAGTGTATGGGGTTATTATGTATTAAAGTTAAGATACCATCTTCTCTTCTACCTCTTAAAATTATTTTCCCTGTGTTTTATCATTGCTCCCTCTGTTCTAATTTCACATGGTTGTGAGTGTGTGTGCACTCAGAGTGCCACTTGGCGATAAGCCATCTTTCATTTATTTCTCCTGCAAACCTAAGCATTTCATTCCAAATATTTTAAATTACAGTGGGGAAGGAAAGAATAGAAAACTTGTCTTAGGACATGATTCTAAGTCATATGTTTCAATTCTACCTTTTCATTTAATGAACCAATATTTGAATACCACAATGAATGAATAGATAAAGAAAATGCATGTTTTAACTACTACCTTAATTTGGTTCAACTAATGCAATGTAAAGATCTGATTTGCTTGTAGCCACTGGGCTCTTCACAACTGTCTATACCCATATTCTTGGAACAACTAAAGTCCATCTACACTTGGCTTGAAATCATGTAACTTGCTTTGGACAATGAGACAACAGTATATGGGACACAAGGAGGGACTAGAAAAGTGATTATGCTTTGGTATTTGTTTTACTTTGTTGTTCTTGTGAAAACTGTGACCGCCATCATGGGAATAAGCCCTGGCTAGCATGCCAGTCATAACCCCAGCTGATAGCTAACACTAACTCAAGACACTAGACAAAACAGCCCCTGCCTGACTGATGGTGAATGTGTAAGCCCAAGCAATATCAACAGAAAAACCACCCAAATGATTCAAGCCTATACTTACAACCCACACAAGTGTGAGCCAATAAATGTTTTCAGTCATTGAAGCTTGGGATGGTTTGTTACACAGCAAAAGCTAACAGTAACATCCAGCTGTAAGTTGTTTTTTACCATAATACTACAGTAACAGTAGAGTGTTAGAATTACCAGCTGTTATAAAATATTTATTAAATAATGGCTAATGGTACTAGATTTCACCCTCTTATATTTGATTTTTATAGTCCTACTTTTAAAGAAGTCCTAGAAAAAAGTCCCAGAATCACTGCAAGCAATAAGGTACTTTTGAATGAGAAATGCATTTGCTAAGGTCTCATGGGTTCTGTTGCCTCTAGTGAGCCAATATGCTAGCTAACATAAAAGAATAAAAAATATGTTAGAATAAGTGAGCATGCTACACATTATATATAATATCAGCAGGATGTTATTCTGTGCAGGTGTTTCTGTGATTGTGATAAATCACAGTATTTAATGGATCTGAAGTTTGAATTTGCTATTTTGTGTTTATGTTGGTTTGCATGTCAGAATGCAGCAATGATCAGTATTTTAATCTAAAATATATCACATTTTTTCCTGGATTTTTTTACCATTTTCTAAAATAATTTTAATTAAAATTTTAAAGATACTATTAATAGTTTTTTGTAATTAATTCTATAAATTAAATACTTTATAGAGTCAACTCTTAGGTATTCAAAACTACATAAAGTAGTCTTCCACAGAACTCTGTCACAGTCTGTAACTCTCTAACACAATAAAATAAAATAAGCCCAGGTAAAAATTACTGCCAGGAAGAAATATTTCCGTAGGGAATTGTTGCAACTGTGATTTCTTGAATAGTTGAATATAGCATTCAATCTTAACTAGAAACAAATGTAGTATTTAGAGATAAATTCTCAATTTGACAAGCTAAATGAATTCTGAAGTTTTGAAGTTTATTTCCAGTCTGCCAACAACCTTCATTGGGTGCCTGGTGTGCATGGAGCACCACACTGGGTTTGGTGAATGAGAGTATCTATCATACAGTTTCATGATAGAGGGTGTTAGATTATAACTGTTTCCCATGGTGATTTTACATTTCTTTCATTTCTCCTAATCACTCAATAGGTTTCATGTTCTATCTTATCCTCCGAGGCTTTCCTTTTCTGTCTCTAAATACCCTGAGGTGAAACAAAACTTTTTTGTAATAATGGTAGTTCAATTACAGATATATCCAGCCCATTCTTCTATGTCCTTTTGTAGCAATGTGTTAAATCAGTTAATACGGGATAAGATAGACTGTGCTATGAAAATAAAAGCAATCCAGAAGATACCCAGATGATTGAAATTCTTTACCATACATAGTAAGAAAGTGAAATCACATATTATAGGAGTACTACATGTCACACAGAAAATAATTTCCCCATCATTGTATGCACATTTATTAATTTTCCCATTAACTATAAACATAATATGACAAAATCACTCTTTATGCCTCCTCCCCACCCCTCACCCCTTATGGTAGTCCCGCCTCTATCACACAGGAACTCAAAAAAGTTTGTCTCTTGGTCCAGGGTCCATAATTCTACTACTACTGGTTGCAATAAAGAAAGTAAATGTGAAATACCCTAATGATTTAAAATGTTAATGACAGAAATGAATAGGGGGAAGGAAGATATAAAGAACAGGAAAATTTGACATAGAAGTACTAAAGCCCTTATTTTCCAGTGTGAGGATATGGTGAATTTCCATTAACTTACGTTAATGGAAAGTTAATGGAAGTCAATGGAACTAATAAGATGTAATGAAATGGTTTATATTACTATATCATGCTATATATTAGGTATTATATTAAATTGTATATTTTTCACAAGGTATCAATACAAAGGTAACTTACATAAAACTAAACTATACACAGTATAACTATTAACTAAGAAAATATGTTACGGGAAAATAGGGGTAAATTTGACTAAAATTTTTCTTTATTTTTAATTGTTGAGAGTCAGGAGATTTTTGTTAAAGTTGATAAATTAAGAAATGAAGATGTTCACATATGATGGAGAGTTTAGTGGGGACCACTAGAAATATTAAATTTACAGAGATTGAAGGAGTTGCCCCTGGGGAGCGGGAGTGGAGAAGAACCATAATATTTGACACTATCTATATTTATGACTTTTTGTATCAGATATTATATTTAAAGCAAAAAACAAAACAATAAACATTAGCATAGAAGTGTATTTGCATAATTTTACCTTTTTAAATCCTTTCTCTCCTCAGATTTTCTTAACCATTTTTTCCCAGCAACATAAACAGGCAATATTATGTCATATGATTGTTAGTTCAAAATAATATTATCAACAAAACTTTGAGCCGTCATTCAAATTCTCAAGTATTCTAACTAAAGCAAATACTTAGATTTATTTGAAATGCTTATAATAATATTTCTAGGAAAGAAGAGAATGATCCACCTCAATTATTTTAATAGAGGATAGCATTTTATTTAAGTACTTGCTAATACTCTCTTCTGAATGATTATCCTTTTTGCAAGCACACTTTCACTCAAGCAGTTTCAAAATAAGATGTTACTTTTCAACAAGGTATTAGAAGGTATTTCCAAATGACTAAAAAGATCAACTGATTTGCAGTGCAATTCTATATGACAAGCTTACTAATGAAGCATTGTTTATTGAAGCTAATTTATAATCAAGTATAAGCATGCACTAAGAGAAAATAAAACAGTAAGAAAGATTAAAAGCCTCAAATAATTGCTTATAAATTGTGAGCTACATCACTATTTAATAGAAAAGGTAAAATATGAATCTGGTATTACAGATATGTAGAAAATTGGTTTTTTTACAGATATTTTAAGAAATAAAAATCCAAAACATCCACAAATACTACACATTTAAAAAATGAGATTTTTTAATATGTAATTTTAAATTTCCTAGTAGCCACTTTTTAAAAAGTAGAATGAAATGGGTGAAATTAATTTTAATAATATATTTTATTTAACCCAGTGTATCCAAAATATCATCTCAACATGCACTGTATGTAAAAATTAATGAGGTTTTAAAAAATTTTTACATTCTAATTTTTGTGCTAACTTTTGGAATATGCTGTATAGTTTACATTACAGTATGTTCCAGTTGGGATCAGCTATATTTCAAGTACTTTATAGTCACATGTGACTAGTAGCTAGCCTAGTGGACAACACAAACACAGATCATCTTCATCATCACAGAATGTTCTCTTGGACAGTACTGGTATGGAGAAGGAAATGGAAACAAGATAGACATTAGTAATAAGATAGGATAAATGATGCACAAAGTAGAGACAAAAAAAATCCAGCTTTGAGTGTTAGGGAATATTCCTAGAAGTGACATTCCCTCGTTCTCCATATATGATAATATACACAGGAAGCCACTGATTCATTTGGGATTTTGATATTTATTTTCATTGGTGTAGAAATTTTTCTTTCAAATGATTATTCACAATGAAAATTTATATTTACAAATCTAAATTTTGTAATACAAACTGTTTTTGCCAAATCAAGCACTAAGGCACCAGAAAAGCAAGTTATTTATGAACAAAACTTGTCAGTACTTCAAAGATGGTTTCCTTCAAAATATGAATGTGTGTACACGTGTATGTGTGTGTGTGTGTTTAAACTCTAACAGGCAGATTCCAGAAACCAGTCTTATATAAGTAAAGATAAAATGAGTACTTGGAAATGATCTGATTATTATGATTCTTACAAACTACCAAACTAAACAATACTGGCAAAACTGGTTTCTACAGTGTCTATTAAAAGTGTGTTTGTGTAAATGACTTAGATGATTGCTAAATCTCATTTTTTTCCTGTTCTTTGTTAAAGCAACGTCCTTAAATAGAGGCTTATTCTCCTCTAAGAGAATGATCATTGCCGACAAAACTAAATTTTTGACCTTCTCATCCATATTATGTCTATCTCTAAATTTCAGAAACAGGATAGATAATTCTACTTTCACAGTCCTTACTCACAATATCTTGAGATAAAAGAGCAGAATTGCTTATTAACTGTCAAGTAGTACTTCTGTTCGGCTGGAGAGTTCTCTCCCCAACCCTGCTCCCAACAAGGAAATGGAAAAAAGTATGAATGGAAAAAAGAAAGAAATTAATAACGAAGATAAGGAAAGGACAGGAGAGAAGAGTACTGCAGGAAGTTGGGGTGTGTGTGTGCAGAGACAGAGAGAAAATCAGCACATATTTTGAATGGGGTGGCCCTGGAGGTAGAAGTTTAGATGAACCTTGGCTTCCTTGATTCCTTCAGTCCTCAAAGTCTCAGCAGTTCCAGAAAGAGGAATGGCCTTTTATAATTAGGATATTCCTGAAAAAGACATTGGAGGAAGGTTTTTATGGCATTAGACTGTAAGTAAAAGGAAAGCTGCTGTCAGTTTTCTATCTAGCACTATTTCTAACCTCTAATTCAATAACTCACTACCGTAGTCATTAATCTCTCATGTGTAACATGGCTACTTGCCTGGAGAAAAATACAAGAGTACTACATCATTGAATTTCTATCTATTATGGATGTAATATTTTCAAATAATTCCAGAAGGCTAGTTAAACATGACTTCCCTCAACTGAAACAGCAGCGAGTATTCATCATGACATTTCCTTTTCCATATGGAGTTTCCACAGCATCTCTTTAATAGCTTCCATTGTTGTGCCTACTCCTCTAATTAAATTTACTCATATTTTAATAAAATAAATGGGCAGAGGTTGATGAAGGAAAAGATGCAAATATAAAGGAAATGAGATGTTGACAGTACTTTAAACCCTTTTAATACTGAATTTAAAATATATGCTGAAAATTGCATAAAATCGAAAAGTACAGTTAAAAAATTATTATATAGTGAGAATCTCTATAACCACTGTCAAGGTCAAGAAATAAAATGTTATGAGTACAGTGAAAATCTCATCTCAATCACAAAGTAGTCCTTTTTTTCTAAAGGCAACTGCTATCCTGAATTCAAAGGTAATCACCCCCTCACTTTCTTTGTAGTCTTACTACGTAAGAATATATACCTAAATGGAATAGTGTGCTTTTGTTTACTTTTGAGCATTATGTGAGTGGAATTACACATTATATATTATTTGAGGTCTGGCTTCTCTTGTTCAATATTATACTTAAGAGATTAATCCACATTTTTGTGTGTAGCTGTAGTTCCATTTTCCTGTGATTATTGTAAAGTATTTCCTTATATGAATCTACCACAACTTATATACCAGTTTTCTCTCTAATGGGCATTTGGGTAGTTTCCAGGCTAGGGCTTTATGATCAGTGCTGCTACAAATATTCTTACACATCTCTGAGTTCACATATGAATGCATTCTTGTTGTGTATATACCTAGAAGTGGAACTGCTGAGTTGTGTATGTCTTTAAATTACCGGGAATATCAAGCTGCTTTCCAAAGCAGTTTTATGAATTTACATTCCTTCAAAGCAATAGTATGAGTTTCTCTACACTAACACAAATACCTGGAATTTAATTTTATCTCTTCTTTGGGTTGCAATTCGTTGGACTTCTAAGTTGCTTTTCCTTGATGACTAATAAAAGTGAAAAACTTTTCAATTGTTGATTACACATTTAAATTTTCTCTTTATTCAAATCTATTACCTTTTTGGAGGGTATGTTTCTATTTCTTTTATTGATTCTTAGTTCTTTACATTTTCTGGTTGTAAGTTTTTTATTTGTTATACAATTCAAATATTTATTCTGACTTTAACTCACTTTTTTGTTACCAAATTTTTATGACCAAATATTACTTTTGATGAACTTTATGTTCAGGAATTTTTGTGTTCTGTTTAAAATGTTTATGTACCTTGAAGTCATAAATATATTAATCCCTATTAACTTCTAGATCCCTTTAGTGTTTTGCTTTTCATATTTTGTTCTACATTCACATGGAAATTATTTTGAGCCATGTGAGTTGAGGTTCAACTTTTCTTTTTTTTTTTTTCAGATAAAGATACCCAATTATCTTATTACCATTTACTAAAAAGTATGTACTTCCCCACTTCTTAGCAGTACTCCCACTGTCTTAAATTGCATGTCTATATATACATGTTCTCTTTTGGATACCTGAATTTGATTCCATTGGCCTATATTTTTATCCTTCCAACAATACCGTACTATGCTGAATACTGTCACTTTATATTGAGGAATTGTATCTATAGAACAAGTCTTGCCAAATTGTTCTTCCTCAAATGAACCTTGGTTAATTCTGGCTTTGATTTGCAAAAATAAAGTAATCTTGACAAGAATTTCAAAAATGTGTTATAATTTTGAACTACATATAATTTGGGTAAAATTGACATCTTTTACAAATGAGACTTCCAACCTGACCATAACATAGCTCTTCATTGATTTAGATACTTTTAAATTTCTCTAGATAATATTTCCTAGTTTGTTCAGATAGTAGTATGTTACTTTTGTTTTATTTCTAGATATTTTATATTTTGATAATATTTTAAATGGTATTTTTAATATTTAATCTTCAACTGTATACTATTGCAATAAACTAATGAAAAGTATGTTTGTTTACTTTTATCCATTATCTTGTAAAAAGTCATATTAATTTGAAAATTATTATGAATGTTCTCTTGAATTTTATACTAACTTAGTCATATTATTTTACAAAAGTGAAATTTTGTTTCTTCCTTTTCCATATCTGTATCTTTTTCCCTTGACTTACTTCACTGTCTAGGACCTCCAACATTATATGGAAAATATAAAGCTAAAATTATGGCAGAGTAGTGAAGGTTCAGCTCTATAAATACAGGCCCAGAACTGTAAATTTTCATTAGTACCAATTTATGTGTTGTTACGTTTCTCTAATTCACTTGAAATTCCAAGTTAAAGAGCAAAGAGAAATATGTGATGGATCCCAGGTTGAGAATTTGCAGAAGAGGGCTGATAAATTAAAGATACTGTCAAGGGAGTACTTTGGATGGTCACCCAAGGAATTCTGGCTCCACAGGAAAGGAAGTGTTCTCATTTTGAAGAATATCAGCTGACTAAGAGAAAGGGAAGATTCAGAGGGGGTCTTGATGGTGATGAATGGTTTAATGTTATTTCTAGAATGAGGATTTTTAAAGAATATGGGCTTTTCAGAAAGCAATGTTATTGAAGAGTAAAGTTTAAGAACTAGAGCACTTCTGAATAATTTATGATTAAGATAAAATCCTTTGAATTTAAGTATGTATCAAATTCTAGTTCCCTAGTGTATGATGTAATAATTGAGTCAATAATGATTTTATAATCCAATCTCTATTACTTAAAGAATAATTTTGCTTCTGATTAAGAAAGGGTAGTTTTCTGTAATGTTCCTACTAAGAACAACTAGAAAGGGAGATAGCATTTAAAACAAAAAGGAACAAAACAAAATTACTTATAGGCAATAGAGAAATAATATGGGAGCCAGGCTTTAGAGACCAAGATTCCAGAGCAGTATATCTTGGAAAGGTAAATCAGTGTTCAGCTACATTTTTTAAGGGTATATGCCAATGCTAGTTACCAGGTAATGAACCTAGATTCTAGATAAATAGCTTGGATATGAGGTCACAGATGTAGGTAGGAGGCAGAACAATTAAAAGAATAAAAAGATTAAAAATGGTAGGAATAGAAGAGAGAGCTGACACTGTTCTATATAATGAATATCCCCCAAACTGAACACCTTCAAGCAATGGACCATTTGATTTTGCTGTGGAGTTACATACTTGGAGTTCAAGAAAGTTTCAGCTGGGCAGCTCCTGCCTGGACTAACTAATATGTTTGCAGTCAGTTGTCAGCTGAGCTACAGTCATCTGCTATTTGGAGTAAAGTAGGTGTCTAATATGGCTCATTCTCATGGCTGTTAATGCTGTCTGTCACCTGGGAACTCAGTTGAATCTGGTGACCAAAGAACCTATACAAGTCTGCTCCAGCATCACAGTGTCAAGGAAGTCAGATTTTTCCCAACAGTACCAAACAAAGTTGCAAGGTGTTGTATGACTTAGCCTCAGTCAGGGAGCATCACTTCTGCCACACACTGTTAGCTGAAGCTGTCACAGTCCACCCAGATTCAAGAGGACAGGACAAACATCTTATCTCTCAATGAAAGGAGTATAAAAACATTTAAAGACATGTTATAAACTACCAGAAATACATTCCTCATTTCTCTTCGAGACATTTGCTGAATTATGAAGTTGTGCCAGGTGGAAGGGTAACAAGATAAGCCTCTGAAAAGCATGAGATTGGCCATCTCATAGAGCTGAGAAGAGGATCCCCAATGAACAATCCAAGATCGTACTTGGAATTCCTGGAAGACTAAACCCTAGGTATGGGAGGGAAAAAAAGATAAACAGAGTTTCATCAAAACAGCAATTCCACAGCACATTAAAAGAATCACACACCATGATCAAGTGGAATTTATCCCTGGGATGCAAAGATGGCTCAATATACACAAATCAGTAAGTGCTATACACTGCATTAACAGAATGAAGTATAATAATCATAAAATTTGAATAAATGCAGAAAAACTTTTGACAAAATTCAGTATTATTTCATGATAAAAACTCTCAACAATTTACATATGGAAGGATTGTACCTCAACATAGTAAAGGCTGTATATGACAAGCTCACAGCTAACATCATACTCAAAGGTGAAAAGCTATTTTTTTCCTCTAAGATTAGGAGCAAGACAAGTGTGTCTACTCTTGCCACAAAATGGTGTTAGGAAAACTGGATATACACATGAAAAAGAATGAAATTGCCTCCTTATCTCATACTATATACAAAAATCACCCCTCAATGGAGTAAGCACTTAAACATAAGACCTGAAACTATAAAACTACTAGAAGAAATCATAGGGAAAACACTTTTTGACATTGATCTGGGCAATAGTTTTTTGACGGTGACCGCAAAGGACAGACAACAAAAGCAAAAATAGACAAGTGGGATGAATAAAACCTTTTGTACAGCAAGGGAAACAATCAACAGAGTGCAGAGACAACCTACAAACGGTAGAAAATATTTTCAACCCATACATTTGTGGTTAATATCCAAAATATATAAGGAACTCACCAGTAAAAAAACCAAACAATCCAATTTTAAAAGTGGGCAGAGGAGCTGAATAGACCTTTCTCTAAAGATACACAAATGGCCAACAGATACATGAAAAGATGCTCAGCATCACTAATCCTCAGGGAAATACAAATCAAAACCATGATGAGATACCACCTTACAGCCGTTAAAATGGTTATCATCAAAAATACAAGCGATAACAAATATTGGTGAGGGTGTGAAGAAAAGAGAGGATTTGTACGCTGTTGATGGAAATGTAAATTGGTATAGACATCATGGTATAGACAAAACAGTACGGAGGTTCTTCAAAAAATTAAAAATAGAACTACCATATGATCCAGCAATCCAACTTCCAGATGTATATCCAAAGGAAATAAAATCAGTCTCTCAAAGAGATAGCTTTACTTCCATGTTCATTGCAGCATTATTTACAATAGGCATGTTATGGAAAAACCTAAGTGTCTAGTTACAGATGAATGGATAAAGAATATATGGTATATATTGTAAAACAAACAAATAAATAAACAGAAAACTCAGTTAAATAAAGTTTGGAGACCAGAGGGGGTGTTCTCACGTCCTGCGATGATAGCAGAGCCCTACAGAAAGAAGAAAGACTTCTTTCTTGGCAAGGACTCAGACAATGAAAAGCCATGGACTCTTTGTTTGCTATAGCCTTCCCAAATTCCTCTTGCTCTCTGTAAGAGCATTCTTCTCCCATTGACATGTGGGGACTTGAACATGGCTAACCATGGTTGCAGCCCCCAGTTGCAATTCTCTGCTAATCCCGAATAAACCCATCTTTGCTGGAGAAACATCTGGCATTCTGTTTGTTTCAGGTCAACCATATATATCTATATACAATGGAATATATTCAGTCTTAAAAAAGAAGGAAATCCATTTGCAACAACATGGATAATCCTGGAAAACCTTATGTCTAGTGGAGTAAACCAGACAAAGAAAGACAATACTGCATTATCTCATTTATATGAGGAATCTAAAAAAGTCAGACTCTTAAAATCAGAGAATTGAATCGTGGTTGCCAAGGCCTAGAGGGTGAGGGAAATGGGGAGATGTTGTCAAAGGGTGCAAAGATTCATATACACAAGGTAAGTTCTGGACATATAATGGTGACTATCGTTCATAATACTGTATTGTATACTTGAAATTTGCCAATTTGTTAATTAGCTTGCTTGTGGCAATCATTTCACAATATATACATATATCAAAACATTATATTGTACACCTTAAATAAACATAATTTTTATTTTTCAATTATACCTCAATAAAGCTGGAAAAATGTACCCAAAAACCTAAACATATGTAGAAAAATCACATGACTGTACTATATCTCCTTACTCTGTTTGCTTTACAGAGGACAGTGTGGCCCCTCTTTGAAGGAAGATAACATTATCAAAAGCCTTTACAAGTTTGCATACACAATGACCAGAATTCAATACAAATTAACAGCAGTGAAGTGAAATATTCTTTAAAAATGAAGGTGAAAGAAATATTTTTAAATAAACAAAAACAGATTTATCACCAGCAACCTCACATGAAAAGAAATAATACAGAGTATAATTCAGGCCAAGGGATATAATCTCATATGGAAAACCTGCAAATTCTGAGAGGAATGAAGAATGGTGGAAAGGGTAAATATGTGGGTAATATGTTAATAATTATTGACTATTCTAATAATAATAACTTATGATTTAAAATATAAATAATATGCAATTATAATACTTATATATTTATATATAATCATAATAGGATTATAATTATAATATGATTACAATACATTGTATATTATGTATACAATAATATATATTATATAATTATATAATTTAATTATAATATTTATAATTTATAATTTATATACAATATAATATACATATAATTATACATTATACATTAATTTTATATAATTAATTATATAAATTATATAATTATATATAGAATATATAAAATATATAGAATATATATAGAATATATTATAATTATAATATAATTATTATATAATGTTATATAATAATTATAACACAAAAAGTAAGATGTAAAATGTTCTCAAGTCCTCATATTGTCAATTAAATAATACAAGTAATATATTTTATTAAATTGTGAAAAGGTAAGGGTGTATTCTATAATCTTTAGGAAAAATACTAAAAGAATAGTAAAAAATATGCCACCTAAAATTTAATAAAGCAAAAAAATGTAGGATAATGGAGTATATTTGGTTAATCAAAAACAGAAAAAAAGCTAGAGAAAAATGAGTATAAGTCAAATAAAAAAGCACATAGTAATCAGTAGGTATAATTTACCTCATTAACAGAAAAAAAGAAATATATGATTTCAATAGATGCAGATAAAGCAATTAATAAAATTTGACTCCTATTAATAATTTAAAATCCAAATCTTACCAAACTGTGAATATAAGGGAATGTGCTTAATCTGACGAGGAATAACTATCAATTAAAAAGCCCACAGTAAACAATTGCTATGGTGAACTTTTTAAATGTTTCCTCCTGAGTGTGAGGAGAAGGATGCCTGCTATCATTATTTGTGTTCAACATTGTACTGAAGGTCTTAGCCCTTCAATATGACAGGAGAATAGTCATTAGAGGGGATTAAATTTGTTGTTATGTGCCAATGAATGATTGGATAGATAGAAAATACTTTTTAATGGTGTAGGTATAGTATTTGAATTAATAAGTAAATTTTGTTAACACAGGATAAAAAATTAATATAAAATCAATTTTATTTTGTATGTCAGCAATAAATGAGAAGAAAATCAATTTTAAAGCATAAAATAACATCAACTGCCTAGAATAAATATAATAAAAAGTGGTCAGGTCAACGGAAAATTTTTTAAAAGCCTTAGATAAATGAAGGAACATTCCATGTTTCATTGACTGGAAGACTTAATTTATTAAGATGTCAGTTTTTCCCAATTGACCTAGAGATTCCAAAGCAATTGCTAGTCAAAGAATAGTGGAGATAATCTAGGCAAAAAGTACAACTGGGGGACATCACTATCAGATATCAAAGGTTATTATAAATTTGTAATAATTAAGAAAATATGGTATTTTTACAAGAAGAGAGACATAGATCAATGGGACAGAATAAATTGTCCAGAAGTAGACCCATATATTCAGTCACTTTGAGAAAGGTGCTGCTGTAGTACATTTTAAAAACAGATATTTTCAATAATTGTTGCTTGGTCATTTGGATTTTAATATGGGAAAAAATAAATCTTGACCCTATCATGCACCATGTGCATATAAAAATAAATTCCTAATGAACTTTAGATATAAATGGGAAGGGTAAAATAAATAAAGCTACTAGAATAAAGCATAAGATATCTTCATGATCTTGAGGCACACAATTAGTACTAAATATAAGAAAAATCATCACTTTAGTTATATCAAAGTATAAATTATATTACATTAATATTAAGAAATTATTGATGGTATCACCAAAAGTCCCTGTTAATAAGGTGAAGAAACCTAATAGAAGAGAAGCAAACAATCTAATTTTAAAAATGGACAAAAGACTAAAGTAGGCATTTCACAATAGAGAATATTTAAAGAGTCAGTAAGCATACGAAAAGGTGTCAAGTTAACTACTAAACAAGGAAAATGAGAAACAAATCCATATTGTAATAACATTAACATGCTCTCCAGAATGGCCAAAATTACAATTCTAACAATGTAAAATTTTGGCAAATAAGTAGAATAACTTAAATTGTCCTACAGTTTGGTGGGAATTTAAAATTGTACAACAGCTTTGTAATAATCTTTGACATTATCTACCGTAGCCAATTATGTATAGAGACAATGACCCACAAATTCCACTCCTGGGTATATAATGAACAAATTGCACACATACGTTCATCAAAAAGCAGTGTACAGAAATGTCCATTGTGGCAACATTTGTGATAGTAAATAACAACAAATAGAACCTTAAATATGCATCAACAGTAGAATGAATAAATAAGTGGTAGTATTTGGTGGTACAGTGGAATAATTTTACAGCAAGGATAATGAATAAAAATTGTCATTTTTTTGATGTGCTGATAATGTATCATTTCTTTATCTAGATGCTGCTTCCATGGATTTGTTTCATCCAAATGAAACACATGCCAACATATGCCTCCTGCCAAAAAGCTTTTTTACATGACTTCTAAGCCTCTATTGCCATCTCCCAAAGTCTACAACTGTTTCAAATTGTTTTTGCTATTTTTATACACATATCATAATAATGATAATAATAATAATAATGACCACAATAGTAGTAATAACAATAATAACAATAACAGCTAAAATATAACATGATCCAAGTGCTGTTATAAACACTTTTCCATATTAACTCCTTTACTCCCCACCCCAATCCTAATTGGTATACATGATTATTTCTCTATTTTACAGTAGAAGAAACTGAGTCACAGAGAGTTTAAATAATTTGCCCAAGTTAACATAGCTAGTAAGTTGCAAAGCTGGATTTGAATCCAGACGGTCCGTATCTAGACTCCATACATTCTAGCTTCATGTTACACTGCTGTGTGTACACTTTGGCCTCATTAGGACAGGTTGGAAACCAGATGCTTATAGGCATTAAGGTTTGGATAGAGTGGATAATATTTTGCTCAATTTACAGATAAGGAAACTGAAAACTAGACTATTTA
The DNA here is from genome assembly GCF_002837175.3 of Physeter macrocephalus. Taxonomy (NCBI): domain Eukaryota; kingdom Metazoa; phylum Chordata; class Mammalia; order Artiodactyla; family Physeteridae; genus Physeter; species Physeter macrocephalus. Next base: position 17,732,578 of record NC_041233.1, on the reverse strand, counting down.
AATGATTTTTAGACATCATACAGAGAGTAAAGAATGGAATCAAGATTGGAACTCAGGTATTCAGATTGGCTCTAGAGCTCCATCTATGAACCTTATTACAAATCTAGAGAAATTATTTCAAACTAAGAAATATCAGGTGAAACTTGAAAATTTCCTCTAAGATCTGATCTTGGGAACAAAGAAGCATCTTGGACCTGACCTTGCTCCCATGTCCTTCTCAGCGCCTCCCCCCACACCAACTCCCTCCAAAAGGTTGGATTCCTTAAAGCTATTTGGCTCACAAAAGCAAGTGTAGTATCTGCTTGTTTCTCTTCCTGTCTATCACCGTCCCAAACTGACTTTCTTCTTGCGCTGTATCCTTGTGATTTAAATTATAAAGGAGTTTCTTATAATCTTGAGGAGGTTACCTGACGTATGGTAAAGACTACGGAAGCAGGCACACTGCCCCTTTGTCCTTGTCCAGGAATCACTAGATGTCAGCTGGATCAGGGCCATGCATCCTGACCACTCACCTCTTGCTATCTCTCAGGGAGTGGAGGTGACTCTGAGCTTCATCTTTTGTGCCGAGGAGAAAAATACTTGCACATTACATCAGTAAGGGGAGTCCCGTAGGTGCAGTAAATGTCTTCATTCATTTTCCTTGAGTATAGCAGAACATTATTCTTGGTGCATTTAGCATTACTGACAGTTTTATGCTCATCTCTTTATGGGTCCACAAAGTCATATAAATAAATAATTTTATTAAGTGTTAGGCATCCCTTGGATGTGGTCCTGTGGATCTTTGCTAATTCTTGCACAACTGTATAAGAAAGCTATTTACTTTGGAATCATTCGGGCAGAAGGAAAAGTAAGCTTAATTTACTTTTTTTAAAATGTAACTTGTTTGTTTTATTTCCCTTTCTCTTCCTCCTTTCCCCCATCTCTTCCTTCCTTTCTCTACAACTATTGAAACATAATGCATGAATCTAAAACACATCTTTTGAATATGAAGCAAGGGAGTGAAGATACGTTTATCTACAAAAAATAATTATAATGAAAATGCTTAAGAAATAGAACTACAGACAAAATTTTAGCCAATAAAAGTCTTAACTTAAAATAGAAACAAAAAGCTAACTTTGTAGACTTAAGCATTTTATGGTTTTTACACAACTTACAGGTGAAATTAATTCTCTGGAACATGGCTCATTAACATTTTTATTGTTTGTCATATTTTAAAATAATATTGTTATGTACCATTGGATAAAATTAATAGTGCATTAAAACGGTCTCACCTTAAATCAGGGACAGTTTGCTGTAACTAGAATTTTCAATTCTCTAATGACTTTTTTCTCTGCTCTGAAAAGAAAAAGCTCCTATATTAAAATGATGTACGGGGGCAAAAGGAAATTTATGATCTAAACTTGCTACAAATCATTTGTATTGATCTGTTTTGTTTCCATTCTTCTGAAGCTAATGGAAATCATTTGTCAGCTGCCTTGTCCTGGCTGATTTTAAAAAAAGCACTGTACCATTTATCAAAACAGCTGAAGGTCTGGTACAAGTGTGCTTATGTCTGCAATCACCAAGATACATTCAATTTCTAAGGAAGTAGTGAATATTAGGCCATATCGCTCATAGGACTAAGCATAAATTAAATATTGATATGAACATATACCTAATACATTCTAATAAAACAGTAAATAGGGAACATGTATTGGCCAGTAGAATATTATACTTATAAATACTATTTTAATAGTTTTTATATTTCAAGAGCTAAAGCTAAAGTATAATTATGTGATATCAACTATGGTAACATTATACACATAGAAATAAACGTTGAACACCATTAGAGCAATGCATTTAAGGAAATAAGCTTCTTTTCCTGACCCATAAATTCTTCTCAGTTTGACTCTTCCCTTTGAAGAATATTTTTGGTGACTCAAAGCTTAACTTTTAATCCTTACAATTTTCTAAATGAAATTTGTTTCAAATTTACTTACGTGAAAAGAAAACTTAAGATGTGTATCTGTTTGTTTTTATACAAGAAATCAATAAAAGTTGGCCCTGAGAAGCCAATTTTATAATTTTCAAATTCTCATAAGATGTGTCATCCCTCCACCTCAGCCCGTACACTTCAGCTCAAAGTGAGAGAATTGGTCCCACAAATCTTTTGCAACATTCTTTCAAGCCGTTAAAGAGCAGAAGTCATTGTACGAAAGATTATTTAAACTTTGTCATTATGGTATTTCATGGTACCAAATTATCTTGTAGTAGGGCAAATTTACCCATGAGTTAAACACACATACAAAGTAGCACCATTGAGTCCATGCAAAGAATGAGCAAGTTCCAGAGTTGCACTGGTGCTTTAATACACATAATGCACATCCCTGTTTATTTTCTAACTCACTACTTTTTTCTGTATCTTCGTTCCTTCCCTATTAATTGAGTAGTATAATTTGACACATAGTTACAGAATTTGCACGTATGTCCTAAAACTGATGATGCTGAGAGTACGGTTCATTCACTTGTTCATTCCTTATTCATCCAATAAATGGTTATCAAATACTTTTAGGAACCAGAAAGTCTGACAGGTTTGCGGATACAATGGTGTAGAGAAAGGAGACACTGTCTACATTCTTTAAGAATTTAGATTTGAGCAGGATAAGGATATAATTCATTCTAGATATTTTTCTTTTCTGATGATGAGTTCATGACATAAGGCAATTTGATAATAAATAGAAATAATAAGCTGGTTCAGGCTGGTCTTGAAATTTGGCCCCTAGTCATCTAATTACTTAATAGCACATTTGGGTCAAAATTCTTGTACAGGCTGATTATGTTTTTCTGAGCATCTAGAAAATTGTGAGCCCTTGAGGACAGTGTTTTAAGTTTTTCATCTTTATCTCTGTTACATACTCAATTCATGTTTGTTGAACATATAAATGAATGAATTAATGAATGCTGCCATTTCCCCCTCATGGTTTGGCATTCTCTTTTTGTTTTAAAATTACAGGGAAATAAAAATCAATGATATTTACAAAATTGTCCAATTGTGCTAAATAAAATTTTAAAATTTGTATTCATTATTTCATGACATTTTTTTTTTATCACTCTAGTACAATCTGTAGACCTCACATTAAAACTACCTGCATCCTGGTCTGATCTCATTCATTCATTAATTCATTTATGCATTCAACAAACATTGACCGCTTATTAGTAGTTGAGTGCACTGATGGGGATACAGAAAAGAATTATAGAAGGCTCTGCCTTGAGGAGCTCAGTGTACTGAAGAGCACAGTCATGGATAGGAAAAACTATATTATACAACATAGTGTGTGATCTCATAAAGTTATAAACAAAATTATTTCAGTATAGAAAAAAAGGAAGTAAACTGTAAAACTACAGAAAAGCTTCACAGAGGAGAAAAGAAACTGTCAGAACAAAAGATATAGGAGAATATGGGATATTCAAGTCAATGTGAAAAAAATCCGTATTTGTAAAGAGGTATTTTGTGATTAGATGGTTAAGGACATTTTTTTAAATGCCACATTAAGAAATCTTATATTTTTGCTGAGGGAAATAGGATCAAGAGAGATTTTTAAGAAGAGGAGAAAAAACATTTCTAAAAATTAAAAAATGAATCATATGTTCAAATAATCAACAAATAACTTGGAAAATAAAGAAAAAACAGAAAACGAAAAAACCATAAGTATACCCATTCTACTACCAATCTATAACCCACAGATACTCTGTGCTAACATTTAGGGTATAAGTTATTGCAGAGTATGTTTCTAACATTCAGTTCCAATATCACTCTTCTGATGTTGCAATGTGGACTCATATACATACATGCTCTTTGTACTTTATGCATGCAAGTAATGATGTATTTCAATATTCATTGACACAGGAAGATGTTCCTTAATGCCAACTGAGGTTAAATTTGAAAAGTGGATTTTACACGTAAAATAGTTAATGATTAGGAAATATAATCCCAACGAAGGTAATAATCATATCATAAAGTCATAGAATAAGTCAGTGTAATTAAATTGTGTAGACAGATCAATGATATATAACTTTATTAAAGAATTAATAAACATACCCAGATATAAATACATGACATTGAATGTGGAGTGGGGAGCAGATTATTCAAAAAATGTTACGGGGACAACAAGGTACTCATTAGGAAAAAAGGCAAAGTTTACACCTACTCCAGTCCTTACATAAAATGACATCCAGATGGGTCAGAGACAGAGATGTAAACAACAAAACAGAAAAGATACCCTATTCTTAGGTTCTAGGAGAATACACAGGAGCTTTTCTTCTGTATATAATGACCTTAGATGGAAAAGGCTTTCCAAGTATGACACAAAACTAAGACATCAGAAAATAATAGATTGTTAATTTGCCTACATCTTTAAAATTTTTTTACTTGGAAATACACTAAATGCCCTAAACAAAACAAACAAACAAAAATCCTGAAAATGCTTGTAACATGATGCACAAATATATAATTAATTCTCAACATAATACATTCCTTCAAATGATTTATATGCTTTTATATACTTAAACTAAAATTTTAATAATTATTTTATTTTCACACAGTTAGACATAGCAAACAAAAATCAGCGTTCTAAGGATGATGTCTACAAAAACTGATTTACTCAGTTAAAGTGATCGGTTTTATAATTCTATTTCTTGGGGATAAATGGGTTATATGATGCCATCAGACACAAAAGGACCTAACAAATATTTTTCAAGAATTTGTATCTGAAAACTCGTTTATTTAGGCTTGCTGAAAAACTGCAAAGTGCCATTTTGGAAATATTAACAGTTTAATGGATATTGAAAGAGCAGTCAATTTAATTTTCTGATTTGCCTAGCAATTGCCAAAATATCCACTCATTATTTAATCTCACACTTAGAATACTTCCTGAGATTCTAAAGGAAATGCAATGCTTACAGGTGAAATTAGGGTCTGAAAGTCTGGACAGAATAGCTTTGTCTGTTTAGTATCCTCTCCTTATGCTTCTGGTATGAATTACTTACATTTCTTTAGTGTGGTCACAGCCATATCATTCGAACGCAGAAATAGACCGAGAAACTATTTCAATTTGGGGATAATTTTATGGTGTTATGGTGGTCAGGGTTTTGCTTATTTCTTGTTTATTATTTTCTGTTTGCTTGTTTGTTTTATGTATAATATGAGAAACTTCATTTTAAAACCACTGAGAGAATTTATAATTTATTTTACATTAAAAACTTTCTTGCTTTTTTCCTTGATGTCTGTTGATTGTTTAATAATTTTGCCTTTCCTAAAACCGATAATATATTTTTATTTATGTACTATAGTTATTTACTAAAGAGTTTTCTATCTCTAGAACTAGATATAACTACCATTTTTTCACTTTTTGTATTTACATATGGAATGACAGTTTTTTCCCTTTTGTTTTTGAATGACAGTTTTGCTATAGTTTTACTTTACACATGAGATATTCTGCTTGTCCTGAAAAAATGTTTTCTTTTAAATTCATTTTTTTGCTAAGTAAGAACATTATAAATTGATGGTTTTTTTTCCTAAAAAGAATAATAACTGAGATAAGAGGCTGAGTGATTATAAGACAACATCTGCTTGAGGTAAAAGTACCTAAGTAGATTAGATTCAGCATCCCTACCTGCCATGTAATAGGATCTTAGCTCTGTTCCTCTTTTTATGAGACTCTAATAGCCTTTTCTTGCTGTTTCTCCCTATGGAACTCTAAGAGCCTTTTCTTGTATTTTCAAGCTGATAAAAAGTCCTCATTGAAGTATAACATACCTATAAAATTGTACACATCGTAGATGGCTAAATAAATGATCACAAATGTAACCCTTTGAATAATCAGCACTCAGATCAAGAAACAGAATGTTACATGTGTTCTAGAAGTTCCCCTTGCCCTGCCTTCCTGGCATTATACTTCCCAAGAGTAACTTTATATAAATATAATCATACATATGTACATTTTTTGTCTGACTTCTGCTCCATGAATGTGATTTTCATCCATATTGTTGTGTATAGTTGTATATTGTCCACTATAATTTCTGAATAATAGTTCACTGTGTGACTTCCACAGAATTAATACACTTGTTCTCCTGTTTATATTTAGTGTTCACCTCTCCTACCAACTGCTTTGCTGTCATGTTTTGCTGCCCACCAAGCGGCACTACTTTTCAGATGTCTTAAGTCAGTTCCTACCAAAGCTTTGCTGTCTAGAATTTCTTACCTTTTGCCTGCTGTTCTCCCAGCATCACTCCCAATATACTTTCTTATCCTGGTGTTTCTTTCTGGCAGCTGGATCACAGAATAATAATTGAGCTTCCTGGAAATACCAGCCCTTTAGATTTATAGTCCTCTTTTTCTTAATCCTTAATTGCTCAGAAATAGGAGGTGTTGAAGCTAAGTTGAGGTGAGTTCAAAAGCAACTTACTGTATCAGGAAAAGCCACTCCCTTGCAATAGTCCGGTCCTGTTACTGAGGCCAGGCTACCTTTCTGGATCACATGCCTTTTCTAGATCCATATAAAGCCTCCACAGTAGCATATTCTAGCTCCCACCCACCCCAAAACACTCTTCATTTTTACCAGGACAGGATAAGGAGAAAAGGATGTAGGGATGCAAATATTTTCTGCAATATTATAAAACTGATATTTCCCCACAGAACTGGTTGAAGGATGAAGTAACTCTGTTTCCTAGAAGCTATGGAGAAAGATTTTGCCTTTGGGGTGGTAAAGAAATTAAAAGATTAAGTACTAGATTAATTTAAGAGATTAAATGATGAAGTACTAGAGACTTGCACCAAGACAGAGACAGCGCCGTACATTGTCTCCAAAGTCTTAGGAGCACCCCTGCCCATACTTCTTTCTATTTACATAGAAATATTTTAGTCATTCTTCTTCAAAGTTGTAGTGCTCCTAATTTCGTACAAATTCTGTAAAGAGGCTCATTATTTCATTTTGAAATCCATTAGTCCATCGAATCATTTTGAGGACTCCAAATAAATTATATAATTTTGTAGTAACATCCTGGCACCTATATGACTATGTATTTGTCAATTGTATTATTTAGTTTAGGATAGAAGCTCAGTTGTAAAAAAAAAAAATTCTGTTTGTACAGAAACTAACAGAACTGACATGAAAAAAGGTACTGTTCATGGAAGATACAGCAGGTAATAATAATTTCTCTATGTGTGTTTGTGACATTACATTTGTTTTGGCTAAGAAAACATTAAGAATTTTTTTCTGCCCAGTACTTTGGTGCAAAGCTTTGCTTAAAATGTCTACTGTTTTCTTTCTTGCACAGAGTCCTCATAATAAATCAACTTTGAGTGTCTTTGAAAAAAATATTAAATCCAGCGTCTCTTACTATATATAGGAAGTATAGTTTTGTTTTCCCAAGAATCTTGTGATCATCGTGTCTCCAATGCTTAGTGGAGAACCACATTGAAGGTATTGCCTTTTATGACATTGTTTATGTCAATTGGAAGGTAACTGATTGTTGTTGGATACTAATAATTGAATACTATCCTTTAAGTCCTACAGCTTATTCTTGGCTATAGGAAATCATTTCAATATTACATGCCTTTGAAGCAATGTTAGGGACATCACAGTGATGATCTGTCAGTTCTTTGGTTCTAAGAGCCTTGAACATCTTGTCAGTGCCAGTGTCTTTTATCTTGGTGTTAGTCTTTCCTTTTGATGCACTTTCAGAGCCCTCATTTAATAACATTTAAGTTTCATCAGATGAGATTATAAAGGTATTTTGAGAAGCTGTGTCAAAGTGTTAATATCAATTTATATACTATCTAAGGTTATTAGTGGATTTCTGAACCTCTGGTATTAGTAACGAAATTTGTTTGGATATAGTATACATTTTAATTCCAAAACATTTGTCTTGCCCTTTCTGCTACATTAGGTGGTACTACACTTTAAAGGGAAAAATAAACGCACTTTAAATAGTAATCGTAGATGTACTGAGCCTTATTTTATAGGGATGACCAAGAAAGACAGAAAGATTTCCTGGAAAGTAAATTGTAATCAACTTATTTTATCAACAATTCTGATTTTGACATCATATTTAGCACTGTTATTCAACACATTAACTCAGTATTTGTGTGGCCAATGTGGGTAATTTATAAGTCTATTCTCTGACACAATGTAACTGAATTCATTCATCATTTACTCATGTTCCTTAGTAAAAGAGCATCTGTGAAACAATTAATTGTTAGCCACCTATCAAACGATGTTCATCACAACATCTGTGAAAATGTTGTATTTGGAAGGAATTTCTTACCCTTAGTTTAAGGTTCAGCTTTGAATATATCATGAAAGGCACTTTGAAAAATGCTAGCTTCAGGTTATAATGATACAAATATCAGAAACTGATAAAAAGGAATTGAATACTTCTTTTGGGATAGCCATTATTTTAAGTGTTTCATATGGATTATGGAATTTAATTTTCTTAAAGATGTATAAAATTGGTTCTATTGTTACCTCAACTTACATATGAGGAAATACAGTTAAAAATATTGTCCAGGATCAAACAGCTAAGAGGCAGAACCCTTATATGAACCTGAGCAGTTCTTAGATGATAGCATACTTCTTTAAGTAGTATATAATTTGCTTAGAATGCTGTCCATGACCTACATCTGTGAACTTGTTAGAAATGCACTGAGAGTGCTGGGTTTTCATAGTTTGTGTCAATATTATGTGGGCAAAGATCCTTGGAGATGGACCATTAACCATTATCAAGTTCACATTGCTTTCAGCCATATTCATTTCTCAGTGTTATAAGCAACATGGTTTTGTCCTGCTGCAAGTAGCTTATACTGTAGTTTAGGAGATTAGACAAACACTAATGGGTAAGTTTAGAGTAAATTTGAACATGTAAGATGAATTAATTGATTAGTTGTATAATATAGAGTATATCTGTTCATATCAGAATATTATCATTAAGTATTAGAATAATCAAAAAGTGCTTCTGAGGAAAGATGGATCTCTGGCTAAACTTTGTATAGAGCGTACCCTTTGGGTAGGTTATGGAGGGAAGAACTGACTTTCTATGATTTGGGAACTCAATCAATAAAGGCAGGCATGTGGGAATGGGCGTTTTTTTTTACAGGTAGAACTGATCCTAGTATTACACTGTAGACTGATGTGAAATAAAGTTTGTTTTATTTCGATGGGAGCCTATGGGAGGTGAGGTGGAACCACATAATGGATAGCTTTGAGATCCAGCCATAGGAATTTAATGTCATAATCCTACTGGACATTTTAGCACTGCCAAGAATGAAATGAAGTAATCTGATATAATGTTGATTTAAATTTTTGTTCTTTTCCACAATAAAATTTTATTGAGTGAAACTTTACTACAAATAGTATAATAACCATTCTCATTTGGATAAAGCATCATTAATTTTTTTATTGAAGTATAGTTGATTTGCAATATTGTATTAATTTCTGCTGTACAGCAAAGTGATTCAGTTATACATACATAAACATTATTTTTTATATTCTTTTCCATATGGTTTATCATAGGATATTGAATAGAGTTCCCTGTGCTATACAGTAGGACCTTGTTGTTTATCCATTCTATATATAATGGTTTGCATCCACTAACCCCAAACTCTTAATCCATCCCTCCTCCACCCCGCCTCCCCCTTGGCAACCACAAGTCTGTTCTCTATGTCTGTGAGTCTTTTTCTGTTTCACAGATAAGTTCGTTTGTGCCATATTTAGGATTCCACATATAAGTGATATCATATGGTATTTCTTTCTCTTTTTGACTTACTTCACTTAATATGATAATCTATAAGTCCATCCATGTTACTGCAAACGACATTATTTCATTCTTTTTATGGATACGTCGTATTCCACATCCTCTTTATCCATTCATCTGTTGATGGACATTTAGATTGCTTCCATGTCTTGGCTATTGTGAATAGTGCTGCTCTGAAAATAGGGGTGCATGTATCTTTTTGAAAAATAGTTTTGTCTGGGTATATGCCAGGAGTGGGATTGCTGGATCATATGGTAGCTCTATTTTTAGTTTTCTGAGGAAACTCCATACTGTTTTCCATAGTGGCTGCACCAACTTACATTCTCACCAACAGTGTAGGAGGGTCCCCTTTTCTCCACACCCTCTCCAGCATTCGTTATTTGTAGACTTTTTTTTTTTTTGTGGTACGCGGGCCTCTGACTGTTGTGGCCTCTCCCGTTGCGGAGCACAGGCTCCGGACGCGCAGGCTCAGCGGCCATGGCTCACGGGCCCAGCCGCTCCGCGGCATGTGGGATCCTCCCATACCGGGGCGCGAACCCGGTTCCCCTGCATCGGCAGGCGGACGCGCAACCACTGCGCCACCAGGGAAGCCCTAGACTTTTTAATAATGGCCATTCTGACCATTATGAGGTAATACTTCATTGTAGTTTTGATTTGCATTTCTCTAATAATTAGTGATGTTGAGCATCTTTGCATGTGCCTGTTGGCCGTCTGTATATCTTCTTTAGAGAAATGTCTATTTAGGTCTTCTGCCCATTTTTTGATTGGATTGTTTGTTTTTGTGATATTGAGCTGCATGAGCTGCTTGTAAATTTTAGAGATTAATCCTTTGTCAGTTGCTTCATTTGCAAATATTTTCTCCCATTGTGAGGGCTGTCTTTTCGTCTTGTTTATGGTTTCCTTTGCTGTAAAGAAGCTTGTAAGTTTGATTAGGTCCTATTTGTTTATTTTTAGATAAAGCATAATTATTGATTCAAGTAAAGTTTTAGTTGTTTACAATGGTAGCCATTTTACCAAAAATTACTGATATTGTCTTTTTGTCATTTAGGACCATTTGTTAAATGCCTGCTCCATTCACTGCCTCATCCTAGGAGGTTAAAGAATAGTAAAGACAGAAAAAAAGTTACTTATGGTATGAACTACACACTGGATACAACATGTAATGAGAGATATACCTGTTTTTAATAATATACATGATATAAGTGTTTTAACTCTTCAGAAAGAGAGATAAGAGAAAAAGTGTCTGTCTGGGGGTCTTGACACATATTTAAAGAAATTGAGAGGGATTGTCTTGGCTTAACTGAATAAATAGAAATTGAATGAGTACTGATTGATTCTATTAAAAATATTTTTTAACACATACTATGTCTCAGGAAATCTCAGTACTAGAGTATAAAAATTAAATAAAATGTAGACCTGGTTTTTAAAGAATGGGCATTATATTAGAGTCAATTAGACCATAAAAAAATATCCAGAGGTGATAAAAAATGTTGTGAACAAAATTAAAGGAGCAATATGTGATGCAGAGTAATGTAGAAGGGTGCCATTTTTACAAAGGTTATTATTTGAACAATGATATGAAAGAAAGAGGGAAGTGAGCCTTTTAGACGTTTTGAGAAAAAAACATGATTGAGGGAAAGCAAAAAACTAAGTATGGTTAGAGCAGCACAGGAAGAATTATAAGACCTGAGGTCAGGGAGTTAGCCAGGAGTAGAACTTGTACAGTCATTTAGGCAATGATAAGGACCTGACTGGAGCAAAGTACAGATAAGTTGTATAGTTTTGAGTAAAAATAATGGCATAAGTTGATCTGTGTTTAAGATTATCATGGTGGCAACTGTGTGTAGAATAAAGCATGTAGTGGAGCAAGGATGGAATTTGGGCACCAGCTATGATGCACTAATACAAGTAAGCAATGATGATTGGTTTGGACTAGGGTGGTAGGGTAGTGAAAAGTAGTCAGATTTTGTGTATCCTTCTCAGGAAAAGCTGATAGGAGTGTTGATGGATTTGTGTGGACGGAGATAGAAAAAAAAAGGTATCAAAAATAGCTATTATTATATCTATTAAATTGCCAGGGGAGATTTTGAATAGACAGATCGAATATATGTCTGCTGTGTAAAGGTGAAGTAAGGATTGGAAATATAAAATGAGGTATCCCCAGCATGGAACTGGTATTAAAATCCATGAAACTATATGTGGCCACTTAGGGAGTGAGTGAAGATGGTGAAAAGAGTAGGGCTAAGAACTGAGTCCTGGGAATTTCCAATATTTTGAGGTTGGTCAAATTCAGAATAAGCATAAAATATTAAAGAAAAGTACCTGTGAAACATGAGAACTAGGGACAATGCTTCATAAGTACTACCAGAATTTAAGAAGGAACTAATTATTAATTGTATCGATTAATGCTATTAGTTCAAGTAAGATAAGACTGAGAATTGACAGTTGTGTGTGGTGAGGTGGAGATGATAATGACCTTGATACAGTGGTTCATATAATATAGATGCCACAACTACTTTGTCAGGCAATGCTTCCCCTCCCAGGTTCCCCTCATCCCAACTTCCAACAGTGACAGTCTTACCATGTGAAGATACTGCATACTAAGTGTTATCACTCCCCAACTTACCACCCATCATGCTGCCCATGTCGCCATGTGCTCTTGAGTAATTCAATTCCAGGGTCTCATCTGAAGAGCGGCTTTCAAGAGTTACACTGGCACCAACTGTTATAGCCTGAGTTCTACCTCAAAAATTAAAGACTAAGATAAAGGGTTTACTTTGGGAGAGTGATGCTAGAAAACAAGAGTGCATGATCAGTGAGACTGAAGCAAAACCAGGAGACAATACACCCATTAAAAGGATGCGTTGTGTACCTGTTCACTGCTTGGATAACAAGCCTCCCTCCTCTCCACACCAGGAGCAGGGCCTCAGAATTATCTATTTCTGAAACAATGAAAGGAACACTGGTTGATGGCTTTCTTGTGAAGCATTAACTCTCTCATACTTCTAAGTTATGTTTATGTGACTGCAGAGTATGTCCAGCAGCATCCCATATTATGTTTTGGGGTAAATGTGGTCAAAATCTGGCTGGAGGTAAGGCCAAGATGATTTGAGTTGGTGGCCCTGAGGAACTGATGATTTAGATGAGATATGAAGAACATTAAAGTGTTAACTTTCAGGAGTGCACTGGTGAGCACATATTTGTTTGAGTGAGTGAGTGTGTGTGTGTGTGTGTGTGTGTATGTATTTGTAGTTGGATTTATAAGTAGAGAATTAGAATGCCAGATACATGGAAACAACACTTGTGAAGACCATAAAATAGACGGGAATATGTACTATTTGAAGGCTTGAAGGAAAGCCAGAATAGTTAAGATACGTAGAAAAGGGGAAAAATAAAATCGGAAGAGGCTAGAAATATAGGAAGAAGACAAATCCCACAGAGTCTTCTAGGCCATGTTAATGATTTGGATCTTTGTCCTAAGAACAATGGAAATGCAATAGTAGATTTTATAAACGAAGATTATATAATTAGATTTGCTTTTGAAAGATAGCTCTAGCGACAGTGTGGAAATATATGAAAGGGGATTAAGACCAAATGCAGTAAAACCCATAAAGAAATATTTTTAGTAATGTTAGCTAGAAGTGATCATAGTTTGTACTGACATTCTGTAGGTAAGAAATAAAGGAAAATAAATGAATTCAAGAGATATTTTAGAGCTAAAACAAGAGAACTTGGTCATAGATGGGGTATGTGGAGTGAAAAAGAGAGACATTAAAGGTATCTTCTGAAAAGATGTCAGTGCCATTTACTGAGATGTGGAAACAGTGGAGGAGGCTCAGTCCAGTTTGGGATGTGTAGCTCATTAGCTTAGCTTTCAGCATGTTGAATCTGTTGAACCTGTGGCCTTTGAATAGAAACGTAAAAACATATTGTTGCATGTGAGAAACGAGATGACCTCGCTTTCGATAATTGCTTTAGAAATCATTTTCTGAGCTTTGTATTGTTAATGAACTGCTAATGGCACTATTTTAAGAAAGACAGACTGCTAAACTTTTAAAATTTAACAGGCTAAAACACCCTGCGGTAGCTGCTGTTGGCAGATGATACCCCTCAAATTCCTCTCCCACCCTTTATCAGGTATCGAGTGTTGGTTCTTTAACATTTACAGCTCTGCTCTCCCTCAGAGAACTGACCAGGCTACACCCCGGAGGCCTGAAAGGGCCACACTCCTCACCTCACCCTCCAAATACATTACAGAGCCCCCTGGCAGGATCAAGCCGAGGCTACACTTCTTCATTAAATGGACCTCTGTTTAACTTTTTGCCCCATCCTGTCCTGCTTTCCTTACTTCTTTACAGAGCACTTGAACAGGAATCCCCATATCAGATTCTGATTCTAGGGAATCCAGTGTAAGATACTTCCAAGCATTGTTTTCCCCAAAGGACTTAAGCACATTGAAAGCTCCGTTAATTTTTTTAAAAAATAAGTTCCTCCCAACAGAACCCTGTTTCTCAACTCTAGACAAAAACAAATTGACCTTCCATTTGGATTAAAATCCATTTCTTCCTGAGAGATGTTCATGTTGTACCTGGTATAAATGTTGTATAAAGCTTCTTAATCAGTGAAAAACAACAAACTGAGGGGCACTCATCAGAGAAAACGACTATGAAATAACCACCATTCTTTATGCTCACATTTTTTAGTTGACTGACTTTATTTGGGCACACGCAAGTTATCAACCCTGCCATATCAGAAAGCTACAAAATCTGTTCTCTGGAATAGTATTTAAGAATACATCACTTGTTTAAAACAGGTTATGTGAAAAATAAGTTTTATGATTACTGTAAAAAGTACAGAGTTTATAAATATAACCGGATTTGTTTGTATTAATATACTAATATATTAGTAGGCATTAATATACTAATAGGTATTAATATACTAATATAAGCTATGAAAAGTTAGAGGATCAGACAGCATGCCAAGACTCCCAACATTAAGTAACAAACACCTTTATTACACAGCACCTTAGTGATCTAGTGCCCCAGAAATAACTTTGGGAAACCACTCTAGAACTTCTTAACCAGAAGTCTCTGATATTCTCTTTACTAACATGACCAGAAATTTATATAGCCAGTCTAACCCCTCACTGTACCCAATGCCCTCGGGGTTTATAATTAAATGTCATTTTTCCAGTGTTTATCAGTATTGATAAAAGTTATATCATTTAGAAAGCACTTTTATTTCTATCACAAACTGTTGAAAATGTCATCCATCACATTACTCATGTCTTCTTATATCAAGATCCACACAGCAATTACTTCTCAAAATTGCTATTAGAAAAATGTTTATGTTTATAAGATGAGCTCCTTTTTGGCTTTGCTATGAGAAAATTCAGTACTAAGAGCAATGTTAAATTGTAGTTAGAAGCTCTTTTTAGGTGTCTCATAATAATATTGGAGTATTTCATTGATTTTGCCCTTTTAAAATATTTACTTGTCCTGTTTCGTACTGTATTTGAGAAAGCTACTTAACTTTACAACACACAAAAAAATTAGTCTTCGTTAATTTTTGAGAAGGTGATAATAAAAGAGTGTAAACCTTAAATAAATATTTCTTTAATATATAAGCTGGGGACTTCCCTTGTGGTACAGTGGTTAAGAATCCGCCTGCCAACGCAGGGGACATGGGTTCGATCCCTGGTCCGGGAAGATCCCATATGCGCAGAGCAACTAAGCCCGTGCGCCACAACTACTGAGCCTGCATGCCACAACTGCTGAAGCCCACATGTCTAGAGGCTGTGCTCCGCAATTAGAAACCACCACAATGAGAAGCCCACGCACCTCAAGGAAGAGTAGCCCCCGCTCGCCGCAACTAAAGCCCACGTGCAGCAACGAAGACCCAACGCAGCCAAAAATAAATAAATGTTCCTTAAAAATATATATATACTGAACAATATAAATGAACAATATATACTGAACAATAAAACGATACAATAGAAATCATCTAGCTAGTTTATTGGATTCTAAAGAATATTATATAAACAAAACTATTTTTTATTTTTAGTCTGAGATAAATATGGAGAGCATTTTTATTGAGACCCAACTGTTCTTTAGCTTCCTTACCTTTGAGGGGAAACAAATCTGAGATGAATTTCCATTAGGCAAATGGTTATTATGATGCAAAATTATGGTTTGCTATGACTGCGGGGACATGATTCATTGTGTTTTGCTATTTTGAATTCACAGGGGAATGTTGAACATCTATGAATATAAACATAAAAAACTTCCATAACATCTGCTGCTAATTTCTGCCAGCTGAAAAATGATAATGATGATGAATATTTTTGTTGATGATGCGGATACATTGGTCTAACTAAATTGCAGACTATGGGCATCTAATTGAAAACACATGATTTGTAATATCACCTGGTTGGCCTTATGTTTAGTTACACTTTAAATTGTTCCAATATGTTTAATTTTTATGATTTGTACTTTTTAAAGTTAATAAAACACTGTAAATGGGAAATGTAGTGTGTCATGCTAACAGTTACATCCATTTATTCATTTACTACCATATATTGTAAAAGCAAATTTTGAGTGATAGTGCACATTTAGGGCATAAAACCAAAACTTTGAAGGTGAGAAAAAGATTAAAATTCATCAACTAACACTTTAAAATTGCTGTTCTATAATTCACTATTTTGTTAGGAACAAATGAACATATCTTGACAATCTTAAAGGGGCCAAAATCAAAAGCCTTCATAAAATAAATTGAATATATATATAAATATGTAACTTTTTTTATACATCTCAATGACACAATAAACACAGTAACTTTGTGCATCTAGGCTGATAATTGAACCTTTAATTTTTGGGATTTACTGTAACAATCACTGTAACATTTTATGCTTGTTTTTTTACCAGCAAACTGCAGAAAAGAAGGACTACCTATTCATGTATCTTTTTATTTGCGGAAACTGGCAAAAGTTTTATAATTTTTTAACTAGAATATATTGGGCAATGGTGTGTTTGCCTAACAGGGTCTTGCAAATTCTCAGGACTGGAATATTAATTCATTTTAAGGGTTCATTATGTACTTGCCTGGTAAAAGGCTTTGATTCAAAGTCCTTGTGATTTATTATTTAACCAACATGCAATTCTTATTAAATCTCAATTAACTGCATATTTAGGTTTATTTTACAGTTTGGCTAACAAATTGAGACAGACACTATTATCCACAACAAATGTTTTATGTCTAATTTTGCAAAATTAATATAAATGAAGAGGTATTCATGGCAGAGTGACAGATGGGGAAAATGGTAAACTTTGAAAGGCGATGATTCTGCTTTTTAGCAAATTTACTCAAAGACTCCATTAAACCTCAGAATGAATTTCCTCAGCTAATTATTGAAGTGAGAGCAGTAACACATTTTATATTCTCCCTGATTTATTTTGAACATGAAACCTACATAGTTCTTTTTACTATTCACCAATAGAAAAGTAAAGTAAAAAATAAAGATGTCACAACTATGTACACAGGAAGAGAGCCCTTCTACCAGTGATCCTTTAAAAAGTACTTATATAGTCTGTGATCTGCTGCTCTGAAAGTCCCTACATAATGATAGAAAGCTACTTCTGAGTCATCTCATATTATTTTCCAGCATGCACCCTTTGTGTTGATTGAGAGAATCTTTAGATACTTCCAAGTACAGATGGCTGGATCACACCTTGATGACTTTTCTGATGCCACATTTCACTCCATCAGGACTCATTTTCTTCAACGGTATGTGTTCAGTAGTTTCTTCCTGACATACTCTGGAACTCAGGAATTTCTCAAGTCAATATATGTTGATTAGCTTCACTAATTTTTCATTATTTTCTTTTGATCACCCTCTTTTAGTCTCCTTAGTACCTGTGTGTTCAGTATTTACTCTGTTATTTTATATTTATTTATAGGTTGTTAAGTAGTCTCTCATCCCTTAATTTTACATGTTCTAGGTGTCCGATTAAGGCTCCTCAAAAGACCTTCTCTTATATTTTCTTCCAGCTCAGTCAGATTGGGTTTAAATCATAGATCAAGGACTTATATGCTATGAAGCCTTATTTAATATATTTAACTTCTATGAGACTAAGAATTCTCCTCTGTAATAGAGGTTCTGGTTACTATTTTTTGTTTTTCTTGCCCATACGTTTGCAAATAACTTCTACGCTAAAACTTCCCTCCCCTGCAAAACCCTAATTTCATTGTGCCATCTGTTTTGTCCTGAGACCATGATCACCCTTTCCTGTGTAATTTAGAGCTCCAATACTCAAAGTGCGGTCTATGGGCCTGTGCCTTCAGACTGTTCACTACTATCTATAAAGATGTAAGTACCAAAGAGATAGTATTTAAAAACTTTTGACATTATCATGATACTCAAACATGTCATTATTCTTCTAGTAATTCTTTTTCATTGTATCAATAGTTAAGACATTATAAAAAATAAACTAAAACTGGTTCTCCTGAAGGTAATTGGAAGAGCATGAATGCAGTGAGTCCACAGTTATTCAAGTGAACAGCTAATTCTTCAACATCTTGTGTTTCAGTGGGTTTTCTCACCCACCTGGGACAAACATACAGAGTACCAGCATAGAGAAAACATCTGGAGGAGTAAACAGGTGCTACATCATAAACATTTAATGAAAGCAGGCTTTTAATATTGTTGATAGACATGGAAAGCCAGGATGTGGTCATTCGTGCATCACTTTTAAAGAAGTAAAGGAGACAGAAGGTAGAAAGCCCTCAATAGAAATCCAAGCTCAATAAAATAACTATTCATTGTGTAACTTCAGCTTTACAAACTTTTCTCTTCCATTTTATTCAATCTGGTGAGAGTTATAGAAGTGTATTATTGAAGTTCTAATTTTTCTCTTATAACTAATGATGGTGAACACCTTCTTATAAACTCATTGGCCATTTAAGTATCTTCTTTTGTTAAGTGCCTCTCCAAGATTGTGTCCATTTTTAGTAAGTTAACTTACTGTTTTGTAACATCTCTTGGAGTATTCCAGATACACTTTCATTGCGTAATATCAGTATTACAAAGAACTTCTCCCGGATTTTGGCTTACATTTTAACTCTGTTAATCGTATCTTTTGGTGAAAATGTTTTTGATTTGGATTAAGACCACCTCATCAACTTTTCCTTTATAGTTGCTACGTTTGAGTCCTATTTAAATTATCATTGTCTACGCCATAGTCTTTAATAGATTTTCTTATATTTTCACCTGGAAGCTTTATTATTTTATATTTCACACATTGTCCACAATCTCTCTTGCATTGGTTTTGTGTGACATTTGAGACATGTGATTAGCTTAATTTGGATAGTATTGATATTTATGCTATCATTAACCTGTTTGCATTACAAACCTTTTTGCTTTAAGCATTGGTTCTGTTTGTCTGGTTTGGTGTCTCTCTTTTACTGTTTCCACTCTATTATTTTATGATTCTTAATGGTGTGCTTACTGTTTTAAAGTGATAATTATAATTTACCTGTCAGCTCAATCTATACTGGAGTAAAAAAAACAGCAGTAAGATGTGTTACATGATTTTTTTTTCTTTTTAGTTTTTTTATTTTCAACATCTTTATTGGAGTATAATTGCTTTACAATGGTGTGTTCGTTTCTGCTGTATAACAAAGTGAATTAGCTATACACATACATATATCCCCATATCTCCTCCCTCTTGTGTCTCCCTCCCACCCTCCCTAGTGTTACATGATTTGTTTCGGTTTCTTCGTGATCGTCTTCTCAGGGTGGTTGCTACATACTTAGCAGCGATTGGAGACACTCTCCCGATTCTACTGTCCCAGTTCCACACTAATTGCTTAACCTCTGGGTTAATGACATTTTTACTTATTACCTAGCACAAATCCAGGAGGGAGAGTTTAACCAGTTTGTTTTTCCAAATGAGCCCTCTGCCACTTCTTGTATGAATTAGACTAGACTTCCAGCTTGCTTAAGTGCTAAGAAGTTTATCCTCAATGCAGTTAATTCTTAATGCATTTTATCCTTAATGCATTTGTGCCATTATGTCTTACATTTTTTGACTATCTGATCCTATTTCCTGTCTTTTTCTTGTAATGACACTTTTATATTTTCCTGTGCTGCTTTAAGTGCATTTATTCTCTTTTACATTTATTTTAACATTTCATGGAATTTTAGATGGAAATTATCATGGCATAGTTGCGTGGTCCCCACTTAACCCAATCTTTTGTGATTATTTATTCTTACATTTTTGTGTTCCTTATTTGAATACACACATGTGTATCTACATATACATACACAACACACATATGAACTTATTTGAATATATATGTACTATACATGTACACACATATATAGTGTGTATATGTTTATGCATGTCTATACATGCATCTATGCACATATATATATAGATTTATGCACACAGGCATACCTATAGGTATAAATAGATATGTTTAAATTTACAATTTAGAAACCCATGTATAGCAGGTTAATTCATTTTGTGGAATAAATTTTAAATAAAATTATTTTTCAAATAAACTACTTAATTTTGAAGTTTCTAACTGTTTTAAGATAGTAATATCTGACTGAGTGAATATTTGACATTCTAACCCTAATTGGGTGAGCAAGTTCTTACATCAACACAAAATGAAAGAGTCAGAAAAAAAGTGAACAGTGTCACACTGGGTAATCTATATATACCCATTCTGCAATTCTTTGCTGTTTCTAATGATTAACATGATTGATATGAGCATGATATTAATGTTAGTTTGGATATAATTAATTCATAATATATATGTATATCATAGGTGTAGGCTGCCTCTGCTGCTTTTGATAATTATTTTTAAAAATTGTGTGGGAAAAACTAGCTGTTATTAGGACAGTTGAAGCTAATTCATTAGTATTAAATATAATCATTCAGAGCACTTTCAGCAGGTCATTAGTATCATCATTCACCTAACCAGCTCTTTTTAGGACAGATCACACCAATATAACAGTAGCAATTTCTAAAGATCTCTTTTCAAGTACCATAATTTAAAGTAATGATGTGGGCATGTTAAAATCTCCACCATTTGTATAGTGATGTGAAACTAGGGGTCAGCAGAAACATTATATTTAATTTATCTAACTTGTTATTAGTGCAATTGCTAGGAATGCATCTTGTTGAACACTCAATATGCAAGCAGTTTTATTAAAAACTCTAATGTAAGTGTCTATTAACCAATAGAATCTTTTCTACTTCTCTGTTCTTAGTTACCACTCATCAAATTTCCCATAATGTGATGAATTTTTAAGCTGACTATATAGAACATAATATTACCATTAAAATATTTATATTTACCCTCAGCATATAATGACAATGTTTGGCTGAAATAAATAACTAGACTTGAAGGTGGTACTCTAATGTGATAAATATAATATGGTAATGGAAAAGCAATAGTGTTGTAAAAGTAATATATAGTACTCTGGTCATATTTTTAGTGATATAATGGACAATTTGAATGAGATATATCTGACACAAAGGTATAAATTGTATTTTATTTGTGAATTAAATGAATTCCAGAGCACCTGGTAAATTTAATTAAATAAAATCATTTAAATCACATAGTAGCATAATTGTGAAGCTCTGTAATTGGTGAAGGGGAAGCAAAGAGATCATATGTATTGGATTAAGGTTCCAACCTAAATGATCATTGGAATAATGTTCCAATATTTTTATAGAATAAAATAAAGATATTGAAGTGATTTCAAAAAATATTCATGTGGCAGAGACTGGCTAGAAACTATTAAACTCACTTCCTATTGCAGGACACACCAGTTAATGAAATGTCTCACCCCACTTGCCATACTGATTACTTCTTTCCAATGAAAAGAGGACAAAGGTGACATAACATTTCCTAGTCAAGGTAGTTAAAAGCCTAAAAAGCCCCTTCTTGCCCCCCTTTCTCCCTCCCTCCCTTCCTTCCTTCTTTTTTCTTTTTTCTTCCTTCCTTCGTTCCTTCCTTCCTTCCTACCTTTCTTTCTTTCTTTCCTTCTTCCCTTCTTTCCTTCTTTCCTTTTCTCTCTCTCTCTCTCCTCTCTCCCCTCCCTTCTGCTAGCTGAGTGGATGCAGATTGCAAAAGGCAAATCATCCACAGAAGCCAATAAACAGAAAGAGTCTGTGTCGCTGAATGGCTGAGTACAGCAGAGCTCTCCAACCACTGAGATGTTTAGAGGTTTAGGCTCATTATTGTCAGCAGATGACCTACCTTTAATGCAATTTGTGTTTACTTTATATATTAAGCATCAGTCCTCCTGATGAATTCTTATTCAGTCTCTGTCCTTGGATAGGAAATTTTACAAGATTTATATCTTACCAGCATTTGATACATCTTTCTAGCAATGGCTTCTTGAAATACTTTTATCCCCTGAATTCCAGGCTAACAAACTTCTTAGGTTCTCCACCTACATCATAGATTGCTTCTTTTCAGACTCCTTTGCTGTTATTTCACTCTTAAATATTAAAGTACCCAAGGGTTAAGCCTTTAGCCCTCCCCATGGTCTTTATTTCTGCCTTGGATAATTTCTTTCAGGCCTGGGGCTTTAATCTACATCTCAGATCTCTAATATCTTCTCGATCTCTATCTTCTATGCCCAATTCTTAAAACTGCCACTTGGTTCGTAAGACATTGTAAATTTAACGTACCCAAAATGGAATTCTTTATTTCTAGCTAACAATAATGTTTCTGTCCCTAGTCTTCTCCACTTTAGTTTATGGCATTAGCAGTCATCCAGTTATTTAGTACAAAACCTAAGGAGTTATCTTTGAGTTCTCTCTTTCTTTCATTTCCTATTTATAATCCATTTGGATCCTCCTCCAAAATGTATCCTATCACTTCTCACCCTCTCCACAACTGCCTGAGATAACATCATCTCTTATCTTGATTTAAGAATTCTAAGCAAGGAAGTTACATCATCTCATTTATAATTTCAAAAGGCAATAATTTTTAACTAGTCCCTTTTTAACTTTTTGCTCTTGTTTCTCATAGACAATAGACATTTTATAAGCAGAAATCAAATCATGTAGCTCTGCTAAAAATCCCCAGGTGATTCTCACTATCTTTTTATAAAATCTAAATTCATTCTATGGCATCTGTCTTCATCTTATAACACTAACAGGAAAAGACTGGTCCAAAGCTGTGAAAGACTCATAACCATTAGATGAAGAATTAAGTTTTAATATGCTTTCAAGTCTAGAATAATGTCTCATAGTTTATCAACTAGATGGAATTTAACAAAAAATTTTGAGTTAAATAATGAACCAACTAATAGTTCTGTTTTCCAGATTTGTATAGTCTGTAAATTTGATAAATATTATTTCTGCATTCACACTGGTGTAGGTTTCTACATCCATACTTGTTCTTATTTCATTATGCTTTATAATAGATTTGTCATTTCTCCCTGGAATATAGCAATTATCTCTTACCTAAGTTCCCTACTTCCACTCTTACCTTATAATATTTTCTCTGTACAGAAGCCAGAGTGACCTTTCAAAATTATAAATCCGATCATGTCACTTCCTTGCTTAGAACTGTTAAAAGGCTTTCCATTGCCCTTGCAGAAAAACAAAATAAAACGTCTTTACTGTGGCCTAAAGACACTACTTGATTTGATTTCTGGTTACTTCACTGACCTTTTCTTCATTTCTCTTTCTCTGGCTCTTGCTCGATAAGCTCCATCCATGCTGTCCTCACTGTCCATGCGGTGTGCCAGGCTCTTTTCTGGCTTATATTTTATGAGGCTATTCTTACTGCTTGGAAAATAATTCCCCATATCTCCACACAGCTGACTTCTCGTTTCTCTTCAGGTAGGACCTTTAAGAGAAGTTTTCCCCAGAACCCCATGAAAAATAACCATCCAATCAGTCTTCATCACATTACCTATATAACTTACAAGAATCTGAAATCAACATGCCCACACTTATTTGCTTGCTCATTTTATTCATTTGGATTGAATCCACTGGAAATTAAGCTCTTATTCATTGTGGTGCCTCCTAGCTCCCAGTAGAAGGTCTCACATACAGTTGTCAGTCAGTCCACATATGTTGGCTGGTTGCTTGGTTACATGTCTAACTTTGGCCTGGATTAAACTCTCTATGGAGGCAAGGAATGAGTTTGACTCCTCTTATTCTAACATGACATTCAAGGAGTTATCTAGGTAGAGCATATACTTGGTAAATATTTTGTCACTCTATATGCAGATCAGTAGTTAAAAAAAAAAATTAACACCAAGGACCAGATTGCAATTAATTCACTAATTCACACTCTTCAGATGTTGAATACATTGTGAAATCCCCTTATTTTTTTTAATCAGGCTATATAGTTCTCCAAGTTAATACAGTGAGCCATTTTCAAAGTTCTAATTGAAATAGAGAGTTCTTTTGTCTACAGAAAAATATGTCTCAACACAGACAACATATTACAATCATCTGTAGAACTCTAAAATATACTAATACTCAGACCCCACTCCAGACCAATGGCACCCCACTATTTGGAGTTGGGACATGGGCAGTAGTAGTTTCAAAAAAAAATCTCTCTAAGTAATTTATTTATTTATTTATTTATTTATTTTATTATTTTTTTTGTGGTATGCGGGCCTCCCTCTGCCGTGGCCTCTCCCGTTGCGGAGCACAGGCTCCGGACGCGCAAGCCCAGCGGCCATGGCCCACGGGCCCAGCCGCTCCGCGGCATGTGGGATCCTCCCGGACCGGGGCGCGAACCCGGTTCCCCTGCATCGGCAGGCGGACGCGCAACCACTGCGCCACCAGGGAAGCCCTCTAAGTAATTTAAATATAAGCGGAATTATAAACCACTGGCTATAGTCAGTTGTGATTTTTTTCTTTTATTATCAGTTCAATGTGTATTAATGATTACATCTTCTCAAAGTGTTCAATAAAAATGTTTGAATATTATTTTATTAACTCTGAGTCTGCATATTTACTCAACTATGTGGGTTTTTTTCTGCTCTCTCCCAACAGAATTCTTATATTGATGCAAAATGTATTTTGCATCAATTTGTAGTGAGGTGGATCGACCTAGAGTCTGTCATGCAGAGTGGGATGGGTCAGAAAGAGAGGGACAAATACCGTATGCTAGCACATATATATGGAATCTAAAAAAAAAAAAATTGGTACTGATGAACCTAGTAGCAGGGCAGGAATAAATACATAGACATAGAAAATGGACTTGAGGACACAGCAGGGGGAGGGGGAAGCTGGGGCGAAGTGAGAGTGGTGTTGACATATATACACTACCGAATGTAAAATAGTTAGCTAGTGGGAAGCAACAGCATAGTACAGGGAGATCAGCTTGGTGCTTTGCAATGACCTAGAGATGTGGAGAGAGAGGGTGGGAGAGAGGCTCAAGAGGGAGGGGATATGGGGATATATGTATGCATATGGCTGATTCACTTTGTTGTACAACAGAAACTAACACAGTATTGTAAAGCAATTATACTCCAATAAAGATCCATTAAAAAAAATGTTAAAGTGTTACCCACCAGGGTTCTTGGCATCCTTAATCAATAGAAGTTGATCAGAGGCCAGACAAGAAATTCAGGCAAGTCTTTACTGGGGCCTCTGCTGCATCCGGGGAAGCAAAAAGAAATAACAGGTTCCCTTGCTCATTTGTTCCCTGGGCGGGGTGAGCTTGTTCCTTATATGGGATGAGGTAGGGGTACACCCAGGGGGTCAGGCTGGAGGGGTGACTTCGGTGGTTTGTCCACCCCTTAGGTGGTGGTGTGTGAAGGAGGCATGCACAGTACCCTGATTTTGCTCCTGACCCCCTGTTTTTGCTCCCAGCTCTTCAGAAGTGGCAGTTGGGCTTTTTTGGTCTTTTTGTATCATTTGTCCAGAATTTGCCCCAACTGCCCATGCACGCAGTTATTTTTATTCCCTTATAGTTTCTGTGTATTTTGTTGTTCTAGGAGATGTTTGTTCAGGTGCAAGCATTGCAGCACTGCACCAAAGGGTCCCAGGTCCCAGCCTGTCTCAAAGTAATCACTAACAGTGATTTTCATGATAGAGAAATGCTTACTATCAAGCTTTCACCTCATAATAGATCTTATTCCAATTACATGATAGATATGTATTAATGGGGTTCAAGGCAGGCTGTCCCAAAACATGCCACTTATTTTGAGCTGAAGAAAATCAAGTCTCAACAGACTTGAGAACTTTTTTTACCTACCCCTTAACTGCCTAAAAGGATTTAGTTAGGAAGCCTGTACCGGGAAGAGAGCTATTACCAAAGATAACTCTTTTTATATCAGAAACAATTCTCCCAAGGCTTGCCAAACGTTTGTTTACCAAACACTTGCACTTCCCATCTTCTTGTGAGTCGTCTTCCTCTCCTTTGAAGTCTCTGACCCCTACTCCCTTCTCCTTAGCTCAGGATGGCATACAAGCCTCAACTGCCTGACTATAGACTCATATTTCTATATGCTCTCGTAAATATGAATGAAATTTGTTTTTCTCCTTTTAATCTGTCTTATGTCAACTTAATTATTAGAGCAGCCAAAGCACTAGAAGGGAAAAAAGGAAAAGTTTTCCTCCCCTACAGTATCAGTCTTCAAGCAGCTGATGCTACATTTATAACCACATTATCTTACCTGTAGTTGGAATTTAGATGTGATATCTTGCCAGATGTGAATGATACAGTTTACATTTTTTAAAGAAAATTAATATTTCAAATGAGTTGTCTTAAAATCATAGTAAATGAAATATATGTGAGATAACTGTCTATTTTGAGGAGTTGACAATTTTTGGAGAACATGGTGGTGCCTAATTTCAGCAAATAGAAGCAGTTTATTTATTGGAAGGGCATAACCACGGTGCAATTGTTTTGACACAAGGAGCTTACTTTGACAGCATCTAGATTCACAGCTTCAGATGGCACTCAATCAAAAGAAGAGGCTGGACCTTAAGAAAAAACACTCTACATTTTCGTTCTCATGAAATTAAATTTTGAAGGTCTCATTAATTACCAATGCCCCTTTTAGCCCTTATCTTTAAAAAGTAGAATAAAGTTTAGTGATAGTCCAAAAATGCAAACCAAATTAGTGGAAACAGATAATTAGATTTCATGTAATTCTAGCTTGCCCTTTAAATTTTTAGGTAGTGTGTTGATAAAACCGCATGCATATATGTCCCAAAAGATTTGTATTAATGTTTAATACTGATTATTATGACAATGTCAAAATACTTATGGAAATATAAGCAAATAAGTTTCATATATAGGATGACAGTGATTTAAGTTGGTCTCAAGACAATATGGAATGTGTAAGTTGTCATCAAGGCAATAATATAGAAAGTGTTGAAATTAAGTTTAGGGCAATTACATTCCTTGTTTTTCAAAGTTTTACTGTTATGTCTTATTTCTCTGCATTTTATTTTTGCTTCCAAGCTGTACTATAGTCATATTTGTTGTCAAGACTCGAAAGAAACTACATGTTCAATTTTTAAATGAGACTATCCAAAATTCTCTTAGGAAAATGATTTGTGATACATATATCTATTCTACTATTTTTTGTGTATACTTTGGAAGATGGACATTATGCTAAATATTCAGAAATTTTAACAGTAACATCTAGAAGTTATTTGTGGATGTCTAGAGGGGATTGGAAAAATATTACCATGCCATTTAACGGATAGCCCACCCTTTCTCCCTTTCTGATTATACTATATTAACTTATACCAGGGGTCAAAAAAATCAATCCCACCAACCTGTTTGGGTAAATAATGTTTTACTGGAACACACCCATGCTTATTTGTTTACATATTTTGTATGGCTGCTTTTGTGAAATAACCTAGAATTAAGTAGTTGTGACAAGGACTGTATGTCTGTAAAGACTAAAATATTTATTATCTGGCCATTTGCTGACCCTTGAAAAATATGTATGGGAGGTAGAAAGGGAGAGAGGGCTAGATAAATAGATATGATACTGAGCTCAGAAATACACATGCACACACACACATACACATATGGATTGTTTCTCATCATCTGTTCTGTTTATCTAGAATATTTTTTGAAATTTATAGAGCAAGTCTTATTTAATTTTAGCTTCTCTTTAACATGATTGTATTTTATTATATTATGAAGTATTAATTTATGTACTTTCTAAATGTTCCTTTCTCCTTTGTGAGTCTCTTATTAGTTCCTCCATCAGTGATCATTTTACTTCACCAGATAACACAAAGCAAAATCAAAGACTAAAGAAGGTACGGGTTTTAGCATAAGATAGAAGGATTTGCAGAGCTAGTTTATCCATTCCCCAAACTAGAGAACAGAGGGTTGAAGTGAAGAGAAAGACAGAGAGGAAGAAAATCCTTCTTCAGGAAAGGGAAGAGAGCCCTGGACACAGTACAGATAGGAGAATCTCAGATTCTAGATCTTCTGATATGTAAACATCCAAATAAAAAAATTAAAAAATAAAAACGCCACTAATCTATTCTCTGAGTTCAACTCAACTGACTAACTGTCCTGGACATTTGGAGACAGGAAAGCCCACTGAACAGGGTATGTGGAACCTGGGCATCTTGAATGAAAATGTATGCATTGAGGGAAAATTTCTCCCCTGATCAAGATAATCTTGAACAGAACCTGAAGAGTATTCCCCAGTATGTTAGGATAACATTGGGCATATTGACAGAATAGCAAATATTTTAGTTTTGTCACTATATTTCACTTAAAATTTTAAAACTTTACTAAGCGTATTTTTACACTAGATTTAATTTAACTAATTATAATTAAAGTGTACATTTAGTTAAAATAAAATTATAATTTTAAAGTAATGACTTTAACCATTCCTAGCCCATAACTGATGAAAACTTATATAAAACTTTCAAATATTTCAAATTTAAAACTTTGAATATAAGCTTCTTTCCAGAACAGTGTATTGTGTGCTTATGAATCATTGTCTCTCGGGATTCTCAAACTTCACTGTGCATCAGAGTCATCTGTGGAGCTTGTTAACATCCCCAGAGGTTCTTAGTCAATCGTTTGTGATTTTAGGGGGAAAGTAAATAACATCATGTTCTTTCCTTCCAAGTTCAAACACATAGGAGATGCATGTAGGAGTTAAACAGATGGGAATGAAAATATTTTTATCTGATAGTGATATTGAGAATGCAGATTTTGGTGGCGGCTAAGTGGTTTACTTAGACCCTACTGCTGAATTGGATAGCAATCCCCAGTCAGTCACCTGCAGTGTGGACAGTCCCAGGGTTCTGCTGGAGAGGAAGCCTCTCACCAGAGTTCGTACATCCTATAAACAGGCTGGCTTCAAATGAGAAACCAGCGAGCTAATCAGGACCACTTCCTTCTCCCAAACCAATGAATCAAATAAATCTCCCTCCTCCCAAGAGGAATAAATAAGGTGTAAGGAGAGATCAGTTACCTTTCATCTTAAATATTTCCGTGTGTAAGGATTAGGATGTTGAAAGAGAAAACACCTCCATTGCCACAATATTTTTTAGTGGGTTTTACACTGACTCTGAAATTTGAATGAGTGGTTCCTGATATAAAAAAAGCCTGTTCATATAGGTTCACATATTTATATTTGCTTGTGAAAATGTTGAATTATATTCCTGTGATTATGAAAGTCTTGACCTTGACTTAACTATTGTGCTAAAGCAGAGTGCATTTTTGTTTAAAGTGAGACTATCATGCTTTGTTTTTAATTTGGGTGTTTTGTTTGTTTGGTTGTTTGCTTATGATCTTTAATTTTCTTTGAGCTGAAATCAATATCAAGCATACGATTTTGTAATAAGAAGAGAAAGTTGGCAAGTAGAAAATCAGTGGGAAAAAACCTTATTTTTTAGAAAGGAATTTATTATTATCAAATTATTATCAGAACTTTAAAATTACATTATGGATTTGTTTGGATTCTCCTAGATGCAGACCCTGAGACAAGGCTTCTAGTGCAAATAGTTTATTAAAGAAATGAGAAAAAGAAGGAAAGGGAAGATAGCCGATAAAAGGTACCAGCATCTATTGTGGGCTACTGGAACTTTTTCACTGGAGAGAAAGTCTAGGAGTCAGTATAGGGCACCCATCTCGCTGTTATCCCAACCAAGAGTCAGGTGTGTGTGGTGGGGAACGTGTGCACTAACTCCTGTCAACCATGTAGAAAGCTACTCCTGAGAGCAATTCATTCCCTGGCACACCTGGCCTCCCACAGGGGCAACAAAGCTGGGTCCAGCAGCAGGAGAAAGCCCTCAGGCAACGGAATGCAGATGCTGCAAGTTGAAAATCAAGCTGATTTTACCTGACCTGGTGAGATACCAGCACATAAAAAGAAAACTTTCTATTTCACCACAGGGTGTTTGCTCTATAGTTTGTTTAAAACATGCCTTATCAGATGAAGAAAGTGCCTTTCTATTCCTAGTTTTGTGTTATTACAAGTGGGTGTTGAATTTTATCCACCACTTTATTTGCATCTGCGGAAAAGAATTGTGATTTTTCTTTAATCTTTCAATGGTGCAAATTATAATAACTGACTTTTGAATGTTAAACAAAACACATATTCCCAGAATAAATAGAACATTTATGTGGATTCATTTATTGTTCATTCAATGTCTTGTGGAATTTAAGATCTTGGCTTCAGTATCCTTTAGGAGAGAAACCAGTAACTTTCTGTTCTCTTAATACTCTTGATCTATTTGGCATAAATGGTATACTGGACTCATAATACAAGTTGGTCACTCTTCCCAAATTTTCAATTCTCTGGAAAACTTTCTGTAAGGTTGACTGTAATTCTTTCTTAAATAATTGGTATAATTACTCAGAAATGCATTTGGAAAACTGTGAAGTTACGAGTTCAACATCTATATAATATATAATGCTCAAGAGTTTTTTTTCCTTTTTGTGTCATATTTGGTAGGCTGTATTTTTCTAGGAAATCATCCATTAATCTAAATTTTCCAAACTTATTGGAATGTTTTTATAATTTTATTTTGTTGTTTTTATAATATCTGCAGAATCTATTGTAATTCCCCTATTTATTCTTGACATTGACATTCACCATTTGGGACTTCTCTCACATTTGATTCATCAATCTCATTAGAAACATCAATTTGATTAGATTTTTCAAAAATAATTTGTCTTTTTTATCTCATTGTATGCTTCTATTTTATTAATATCAATATCTGATCTATATCATTTTCAATCTTTGAATTTTCTTTGAAGTTTATTTGCTCTTCTTTTTCTAACATTTAATATGGTTCTTAACTCTTTAATGTACATGATATTTTCTTTTCTTATATATGAAGTTTAGCTATACTATTTCCTCTAGTAATGTTTTGGCTACTTCCCACACATTTTTTGAAAGTTTTAAAATATATTAAGAAAAGTGTCAGGGGCTTCCCTGGTGGCGCAGTGGTTGAGAGTCCGCCTGCCGATGCGGGGGGACGCGAGTTCGTGCCCCGGTCCGGGAGGATCCCGCGTGCCGCGGAGCGGCTGGGCCCGTGGGCCATGGCGGCTGGGCCTGCGCGTCCGGAGCCTATGCTCTGCAACGGGGGAGGCCGCAGAAGTGAGAGGCCCGCGTACCACAAACAAACAAAAAACAAAACAAAACAAAAAAAACCACATTCACAGAAAGATAGACAAGATGAAAAGGAAAAAAAAAAAAAAAAAAAAAAAAAAAAAAAAAAAAAAAAAGAAAAGTGTCAAATATGTATAAAGTAGAGAAAAGAGTAAAAGTACACCCTCCCCCCATGTACACAAAATACAACATAAGTCACTGCCAATGATTGATAGTGGTCAATCTTGTTTTATGTCTATCCTCTTCCCTCCATCATTTAATATTTTAGGGAGATTTAATTTTATATCATATAATTTCATCCATAAACATGGTATTTATCACTGAAAGACAGTACACTTTTCAAACTCTCTCTATGTGTATGTGTGTCCACCCCTAAATGTATAGGTTGAAGCCCTAACCCCTAATGCGATGGTATTTAGAGGTGGGACCTTGCAAGGTAATTCAATTTAGATGAGGTTATGAGGGTGTAGCTTCTATGATGGAATTAGTCTCCTTATGGGAGGAGAAAGAGACACCTGAGCTTTCTCTCTATCACGTGAGGGCATACCAAGAAGATAGCCATCTGCAAACCAGAAACAGAGTTCTCATCAGAACCCAACCTTGCTGGCACCTTGATCTCAGACTTCTCAGCCTCCCAAACTGTTAAAATCATAAAACTATCAATTCATAAAGTCAGGATGCCGAATCAGGTAGGTCTGAAACCAAATTTTTAATAACTGTATACAACCTCTATGAGGACAGGTTATTTTGTGAGTTTTGCAACCAAGTGTTTCCCAAGTGCCTAAAACCAGGCTTAGTACCTAATATGTAAGGAAGGAGAGAAGAAGGGTAGAGGTAGAGAAGGGAAGGAAGGATGGAACACTATACCACATAGTCCTAGTGGCATTTTTACATCATCCCAGTGTTGTGTAGCAAGAGTGTTCTTTCACGTAACTTAATATCCTAAATGTTGAAGTCCTTGAATTATCATTTCATACCCTGGGTCTCCATTACCTATAACTCCTTCCCTCAACCGTATCCCACAGAGTGGATTCCTTGAAGTAATCCCACAGAAAAAAAGAGTCTTTGGGGGAATAGTAAGAGAGTAGATACATGTATCTAAATGTATAATCAGAATAAAAAGGATCTGAGATATAGAAATAAAGTATATTTTGTTTTACATATTCATTTTCATCTGAGCCATAATATGGCTCAAAATCAATGTGATTTGCAATATGCCTGGAAAAAGACTCTTGTCACTAAAATAGAAAACATCTGGCAATAGCAAATAAAAACAAGCTCTTTTAAGCATCTAAATATGATTTGTTTGCACAGAGGACAGACTGGAAAAAGTCCACTAAAAATATCCCACTATTGACTAGTGCTGGCTCACGGGTGGGCAGAGTCAGGGTCCAAAAGGCTCCTGGGCTCTGGCCCCCTCACTAGTCGGGGAAGCCAGGTCTTGGGGTTAGTGCCAGATTACTGACAGGCAGAGCCAGGTCCTGGAGTCTGGCTACAGGGCCAAGGGACCCCAGGGCTGGTTTCTTATTGCTGGGGGTTGGGGGGGGGAGGGGTGGGTCCTGACACAGTTGGGTACGGTGTCCGAGATGTCCCAAAGCTTGTGTTGTCCTGCTAGTGGGCAGGGCTAGGGCTTAGCTGGTCCCAGGCTAGGGTCTGGCCTGCTGTGGGATTGTTGTTTTCTTGAGTTTGCTGTCTGCCTCCTGGTGGGTGGAGCTGGGTCTTGGCCCCCGTGGTGGGCAGGGCTGTGTGTAGAGGCGCGTCTAGAGGCACCTGTGGGCTCAGGAAGTCTTTAAGCAGCCTGTCTGTTGATGGGTGGGGCCGTGTCCCCGCCTAGTTATTGTTTGGCCTGAGATGTTCCAGCACAGGTGCACAGGCTGTTGGGTGGGGCCGGCAATTGGCGTTACTGCGCCTGCCAGCACGGGCTTCCACGCGGCAGGACGAGCTTCCGAGTATGGCTGCCGCCAGTGCACAGGCCCCGGCGTGAGCACAGCAGCCCCAGCTCTCCAGGAGACTCTCCTAGACCAGCAGGTATGTCTGGCCCAGGCGCCTATCAAATTACTGCTTCGCCTGTATGCGCCCGTCAAGAGTGAAGTTTCTGTTTCCCTCAGTCCTGTGGGGTTGCCGAAATTTAAGCCCCGCTGGCCTTCAAAGTCAAATGCGGTGCGGGTTTGTCTTCCCGGTGCGGGACCCCGGGCTGGGGAGGCCAACATGGGGCTCAGAACTCTCACGCCTGTGGGAGAAACTCTGCAATATAATTATTCTTCTGATTGTGGGTCGCCCACCCGGGCGTATGGGACTTGATTCTGTCTCATGTTTGCCCCTCCTACCTGTCTCCTTCTTTATGTCTTTAGTTACAGAAGATCTTTTCTGGTAGGTTTTGGTCTTTATCATCGATGGTTGTTCTGCAGATAGTTGTGATTTTGGTGTTGAGTTTTCATTGTAGAAGGCAGCTATCAACTTGGAGTGGCCTAATCTGGGAGGGGAAATGTAGGTCCCAGAACTACAGTAATTTTAATGACAAATCTCAAATGATCGGCTATTGAGGTCACTGTTTTGGGGCATGAAGAACGCAAGGTGTTTCTAAGATAAGGAAACTTGACTGTATTTTCTTACATTGAGAAAATCCTCCTCACTTATTTGTTTTCAGTTTAAACAAAAGTTTGAAGATATTGATAGGCTTGAGAGGAATAATGCTCAGGTTAATAAGGTAACTAGTTTTCTATGTTAAAGTACTTTCTACAAAGATACTTTGAGTGTTTTGTTTTTATCTCAAGAAAAAAATTGGTTTATTATTTTCCTGCCAAAGTCTATGTTTACTAATGCATACGACTGAGTGAAATCTTTGCTAGATGCTTTTTATGTAAGATAAAGGAGAGTTGTCATGAAAGACTAGTGAAACTTTTGTGACATATTGTGGTGCTTTGGGATCTGCATGACAAAGTGCAGCCCTGTGTGGGAGAGGAGCTCAATCCTCAGTTTGGCTTCTAACTCAGCACAGGTAAAGAATCTCAATGCCTGGGTGATATTGGAGCATAAATCCAGGGCACACCACTTATGGACCATACAATGAGAGCCCTCATAAGGGAAATATGAGAGAATTTTACTTGGCTCAGGAAAAAGCAGAATGTAGAAGAAGCTGCTTGGTGACTACAATAACAGTAAAGTTTATGAATACATGCAGGTCTCATGAAAGACTTAAGAGTGGAATACATTTCAGTAAACGAAAGATAATATAGCCAAAGATGAAGTGAGAATAAGAACTTTGGAAAATCAACATCAGTGTACCTTCGTAGATGGGAACTCATTGGGGTGCTCTGGTCATATTTATATTAATGTATAATATAGATTTTAAAAGATATTTGTTGGTATCTTTACTGTACATGATCAAGTTTTTATGCAAGTACAATTCCAAAAAAAATTCACCTCCAAATTATGACTATTTAATTGTCATATAAAGATGGAAACATTTAGAAGTAGCTCTAGATGTTTGATTTATGAAGTTCAGAAACAGTGAAGTTTACATTATAATATATATCCTCTAAAGGCATTAATTTGTGTTGTTGCTATAAAATTCATAAGAACTGTCCATCAGATACTGATTTGGTTGATTGCATGATTTTTCCAATTGTGTATATTCACAGTTCTTTGAAAGAAAAGTTGTTTTATACTAGTGAGTAATACAGCTTTTTAATAGTTGTACAATAAATATTTGAGTATAAAAAATAAAAATTTCAAAATTAGGGAAAAATTTGCAGTATGTAATTGTTTAAATTATAGGATTTTCTATTATAACTTTGAAAAGTGTTTAATAAGTATCTAGTTTAAATTTAAATGTATAATGCATTTAGTTGAATATTTAGTAACACCAAGTTTGGTGTTATAAAATCATTCTCAAATAAAATGAATAATGAAAGTCTCTTAAGTAAAGTCAGTTTACTTAATATTTAATACATTTCTTAACATCTTTGAAGGGAGATAGATTTTTATGACACAAATATGAGCTTTGGGGTTTATAATTATTACTGAATTACAGAGTTGGTGCTTTAGAGTTACATAAGTTTTGGAATAACCAAATTTCACCAGACTCCCCAATGTTCATTAAATCACAATTTTTGCTGTTAGGTAATTTCGTCAGGCATATGGGCCGTCTGTTATATTGACTACAAGCTATATAATCTGCTTGGATCATCTTTTTGTTGCACATAGTTTACCTCACTTATTTAATTACTACATGCTTCCAGATTTTGTGGTTTACGATATGTTCACTCAGTGAAATTCTGCCCATATTGCCTTCCTTATTCATTGAGTAGCAGCTAACATTTCTTACTGATTAATAGTCTGCTTTGCTTATCATCAGTTATGGAATGATAGCACTGAATTATTTCTTTTGGGGGGCAAACTTAATTATCTGTTTATTATCAATTATACATGTATGTATTTTATTAAAATTGTTCAATAGTTTCTTTTTTTCCTAGTTCAGAAAATTTGAACATTCCATGGATATTAGGATAGCTATCACTTCTTTTCTTGTTAATTTTCTGGGATATTTTAAAATTGAAAATGTTAGAGAATGTGCAATTCTCTCTCTTTCAGAAAAAGTTATGTCTATCCTGATATTCAACAATTATTACAAATTATACCTGTTCTTTCATTTTTCATCTCTTGTAGATTATTTGCAAGTATATCATAGTCATCATCAGGAGATCTTTCAGATAATCCCTCTGATACATATTGATTCCTATTTTCTGATTTTCCACAAATAGTTGCAATTATATCTGCTTGCTTTTCTCACTTTAATAGATTTATGTACTGTAGAAAATGACCATTATAATTTCTGTTATCTGGTATCAGCACATTATTTTCTAAAAGTTCTGTAAGTTAAAGCATTTCACATTTCATGCACTTAAATGAATTTTAAAAAGCAGTTAAACTATTTACTTGTTTGGTTGTCCATTATGTACTGTACAATAAGGTGTTTTTTTAATCTCTTTTAATTTCTTCTGAAACCATTAAAATCTCTGTACTGCTTAGCATGTACAGAAGCACTTCTCAGTCATCATAGAATTCCTCTAATTTACTTTATTAAATTGCTTAAATTTAAATATTTGTATAAACTATTTGGAACTGGACACTGGGCCTTTAACATTTCCCCCTATGGCAAACCAAACTACTGATTATTTTCCAACTTTTTTTTTGCTTCTATATAATTAATTGACACAATTCTACCATGTCAGAAATTAATTTGATGTTATATTTTAAATTTGGATCATGTTTACTTTCAATTTTTAAACATCAACAAGACACTTCTGCTTTAACACACTTCTACCAAGAGCACCTATAAAACCTGGATAAAATAATAATTTAACAAAATAGCTCGTTGAAGGCATTTGGTGGTGACTTTATTGGCAGAAAAGACTTGAGGTTTCAAGATCACAGAGAGGAAAGAAAGCACATCCACATTAATGTGGGCCAGATATTTTCTGCTGCTTTTCCCACCCAGGCATGTGCTAATTTTTAAGCCACACTTAGCAAGAGTTATACATTTGTAATTTGTATGGTTTTTTCTCTATGTATGTTTTTCTTCAATGGAAAACATAATGTTAATCACATCGCTCATTCATCTGAGTAGATTATGTAATGAGACTAATCATATTTAATTGTATTACTCTTTTGGCCTTTCATCAGCATGATGAGTGGCTGGTTTTTGAAACCACACAGTTTGTGCACATAGTTTTCATTCATCTCACAATAAAGGATTATTTTAGTAGATTTTTAAAAATATCTACTTTTTCAAGTCTTTGCACCACCTTTCATTAATTGACAAACACAGCACCATGTTCAAGAATGTAGAGCTTAGAGTTAGAGAGACTGGGGCTTAAAATTATAACTATTTGACTTACCAGCTTTGGAAAATGGGCAGATTATGTGACCTAATCCTTTTGTGTTTCAGTTTTCTCATTTGTAAATAGGAAAAGTATTCTTTTTACAGAGTTGATTGTTATATTAATACGACAATGCATATAGAGCAAAGAGAGAACCTGCTCAAAAGTTTTTATTTTTTTCTATTAATATCTTTATTAGAAAGCATCTTAAAGTAACAACAAGGAGATGGTTCTCAGTCTGACAAGAAGTTAGAAAATGTACATTTTAATGTGCAAAACATTTATTTAGTTATTTTACTGTAATTATAAGGAAAAATTAACAAATATATATGGCTCCTTAGCTATAAGGAACAGTCACAATGCTAATTCACATAGTTTTCAAAATTAATTCAGAAGACACAAAACCAGGTATTTTTCAAAAATCACTTTACAGTTTTAAGAAATAATTGTTAATAAAAATATACTTACATTCTAAAAGGAGCATTTTTTTGTCTGACAGTTAATAAATTTAGGTAGAAAGTATATATGATAGAACATAACTCCCCCAAACCTGTATAAAAAAGATTTTACAGTATGCATATCCACCTGTAATGAATAATTAGATGTGGTTTTTATTAGTCTTTTATGGCTTATGAAGACTTGGTCAAATTACCCAACTTAACTTCCATCATTATAGAATAAGGTAAATAATAACATCCTGATAATATCCTGTATCTGATAAGTATAAAGTATTTATTAAATATTAATACTTTATAACATTACAAAAATTATGTTTTCTTCTTACTCAGTTATTTTGGCACTATAAAGTGTGGAAAAAGCAATAAAAAGATTAAAATACTGTAGTCTTTTAAGCATCATGTGGATATTTATTAAAAATAAGTGATCTATTTTTTAACATTTCAAATAATATTTTATATGAGAAACATATATTTTAGATTTAGAAACAATTTGCACCTAGAAAGGAATTTAGAGCCCTTCCAATCTGACTCTCTCATTTTACAGATAACAAACTGAGATGTATAGACATTAAATGTATTTTCCAGAATCACAAAGACTATTCCTAACAAGTCTAAAATTAAATCTCACATTATCTTGTTTCTATTTAGCATTTTGGCTGCATAGCTGTCTCTTTAATTTATTCTCACCTTTAGAAAAGGAATTGAGGTAGAGCTTTGTGATCAATAGTGCCTTAATATTGACTAAGTAAATTTCAGTTATGCTATAACTCACTACCATCATTCTAGTTTGAAATCTTTTCTTTTAAATTTCATACTTAGGTTTTTATTGACAATGTCCAGTGTTTCTGTTTTGTTAATTTTTGTTGTATCCATTTAGGATTTTTTTAAACTGGAATATAATTTCCTCAAATATTTTAATGCTTTTTATTGCCAACAGAGCTAACATAGAGCCAAAATGTTTTCAAATAGAAAATTTACTCTCTAGGAGAATATCATGAAAGACCTCTAGATTAAAATGACTAATTAAAAACATGCATGCATTTCTACTCTTTCCTA
Source organism: Physeter macrocephalus (assembly GCF_002837175.3). Lineage (NCBI taxonomy): Eukaryota > Metazoa > Chordata > Mammalia > Artiodactyla > Physeteridae > Physeter > Physeter macrocephalus. Next base: position 17,693,795 of record NC_041233.1, on the reverse strand, counting down.
TAAAATGACCATAAAGGAATATATACATTGGTAAGGAACTGACACTAGACGAATGTTCACTAAATTTTGGCATATGGAAGATGAGAAAATGTATGAACAAGTAGAATGTACCAAAAGAGGGAAAACTAACAAGAAGTGAGCCATTTGCATCACTGTATCTCCAAAATATTCTGCAGTGAGTAATACCAAAGATATCCAAAGATAGTAGTGAGAGGTGGAGATGAAAGTAGGAGAATTAGTTGAAATTCTATCTAAGGAACAGTTAGATCGCTCTGATCTCCTTTCTCAAGTTTTATTTGGCATAGCCTGGTAAACACTCCTCACCCAGCAGGAAGCAAGAGGTTTAGTCTCTGGAGAAACTAACAAGAGGCAAAGAGGCTTCACATTTGGACACTGGGACCAAAAAAAAAAAAAAAAAAAAAAAAAGGAATTAAGGATAACTCAGCCTCAGCTTCCTAAATGTTGTCATTGAGACTTGGGAATTCTTCCTAAGCTCCACACTTCCCTTCTTTCTGGGTACGAAAACCTCACCTGAAAATTTAGATTGGGCAGGCAGTTACACTTGGCAGGTGAAACACGTGCTGTTGTAACGGAATAATGTTGTATTAGCATTTACATTGTTTTGATATTACTTAAGTGATTCAGGAAATAAACTAAAAAGCTCATGATATTAGGTAATTTACCTAATAAACTTAGTGTGGTTTTCTGTGTTCTTCAGATTGGTTATTGAATCTGACTGCTGGTTTAATTTGAGAATATTTGGATTCCAGTTTAGAAGTGGCTATGAATTCTGATATATACATATTTTTAATAGAATTTGTCCATGTTGAGATGCTAGAAATGAGCTCCACAGAGACTGAAATGCTGTTGCATACTTGCTGTCCTATCAAAATATCCAGCAGTTGATCATTCATTAAAAGAACAGGAAAACCTCATGTTCTTAGAACATGAAATGATCTTCACTAGAAATTTTTTTTCACATCTTTATTGGAGTATAGATGCTTTACAATGTTGTGTTAGTTTCTGCTGTACAACAAAGCGCATCAGCTATATGTATGCATATATCCCCATATCCCCTCCCTCTTGCGTCTCCCTCCCACCCCTCTAGGGGGTCACAAAGCATCAAGCTGGTCTCCCTGAGCTATGGAGCAGCTTCCCTCTAGCCATCCATTTTACATTTGGTAGTGTATATATGTCAGTGCTACTCTCTCACTTCGTCCCAGCTTCCCCTTCCCCCTGACCCAGTGCCCTCAAATCCGTTCTCTACATCTGCGTCTTTATTCCTGCCCTGCCGTTATGTTCATCAGTACTGCTTTTTAAAATTCCATATATATGTGTTAGCATGTGGTATTTGTTTTTTTTTTTTCTGACTTACTTCACTCTGTATGACAGATTCTGGATCCATTGCATTGTCAACAAATGGGTGTACTGGTCTTTTTGTTTGTTTGTTTTTTGTTTTTTGCGGTACGCGGGCCTCTCACTGTTGTGGCCTCTCCCGTTGCGGAGCACAGGCTCCGGACGCGCAGGCTCAGCGGCCGTGGCTCACGGGCCCAGCCGCTCCGCGGCATGTGGGATCCTCCCGGAGCAGGGCACGAACCCGTGTCCCCTGCATCGGCAGGCGGACTCCCAACCACTGCGCCACCAGGGAGGCCCTACTGGTCTTTTAGGAGAGTTGACTTACAACAAGGATTTCTTTTACCAGCTCGCCAGGCTGGTTATAAAGTCAAAGTTCAAACTTATCTGAAATTTAAGCCAGGGGTTTAGTTTCTCCCAATAAGTAGTTTTTAATCCACTGAGAGCTATGGTATAGAGATGGTTCAAGTCATCTTTGATTATAGGGGAAGCTTATTTGATCTCTTTACACTAGGTCTCAGTTTCAGTTCCTTATCTTTAGTGTTCCTGAAGATTCTTTTCTTTAAGAAAAGAATGTAGGTGTGAATACTCAGCCCTTGTCCAATAATTCGCATGATCTTCCAGAAATGATATGATTTTACTCCTTTAGATCTGATATCCAAAAAATTTGTGTTTTATTCTTGTCTATGAATAAAGCCTGAACACTGCCTGTTATATTGTTGCACTCCATAATGTTTGTTGAATTAATGAAAATATTAAATGATTAAAGGCTTTTAGCTTTCTCTTTACTTCTGGCATCTGTGGGTTTAATTCATTTTCTTCCAGAGGTAAACATACTGTCGCTATAAACTACATTTTCTGTATTATATTTTATCCACTATCTCTAGGTGTCTGTATTGTGAGGGTTTTTGCTTTGATCTTACTGGCCTTCTCATAAAACGCTAGCTCATTCAATGCATCCAGTCAAAATCTGGAAAAAAAGCAGGTGAGAGGAGAGAACAGTCTAAAGGAATGATTTAAACTTGAAAGAACTGCTTAAATTTATGAATGGTACTAAATTTTAGTCTTGCTTTTACTAAATTTAGATCTCCTACTTGTTCCCAAGCAGGTGGTAAAGCTTATGAAGAAGATAAAAATAAGCTATTGAGAAATAAAGGAGTTTCATTTCCGTTATACATTCCAGTTGTGGTGTTAGTAAATGAGTGACCTGCCACTATAGATCTTATTCAGAGACCTTTTCAGATTCATTTTTGTGCATTGGAAATCTTGTTATCAGATAAATGCTAAGTATTCATTTTGTATGTTCTGTGATTAGGGATTATTTTTTTTTTTCCTTTCTAAACCAGAATAACATCTCTCTTATTAGTGAGTCTGGGGCATAGAGGAAAATTGGTGTTCCTCAGTCAGGATAGATTTTCTGTTTTTCTTACCCTCTTTTTTCTTTCTCCCTATTAGAGAATACTTTTATAAAAATGTATCAGTTTAATGCTACAGTAGAAGGACAGTGTTATTAGGAGAATGACTTAGTCTTATAAATATTCCACTATGAAAAATCCAAACAACTTAATTGTGCTAGCTTAGGAGGACCTTGCCCATAAGGATCCATTGCCTTGCCATTAATTAACTCATCCTAGCCTTGATCATTGGAAGTACAAGCAAGATGGATCCAGGACTTTAGAGAAAGGTGAAGGAAAAGATAAGGGGAGGGATTTCAAGAAGAATAGTTCATCAGTGTACATCCAAGTTGACCTGAAAGGTTAAAAACTTGTTTATTTTCTTTTGTGCTCTAAATATATTTACTGTAACCTATAATTAATTCAGTGCACCTACACATCGTTTGAGAGGTAGGGTTTGTACTTCAATTCAAAATTTGGGAACCTGCTGTGTGTTTAATATGACACTGATTTTCATTCCCATCCTCTTTGTTTTTTTTAATACATATCCTTTCAAAAAATTTGACTTCATGATTTATTTACTATCTGAGTTCAATGGTGGAAGTTCTACTTTTGCTAGAATTACATGTGGCAGATTGTTTTACTTGACCTCATAAAGTTTAAATGATAGTACTGTAGCCTAGGGGGATAACTGGGGAATGTTGAACATACGGGCCTGGATAATGGATTGATTTATACAAATGACGAGAAGAAAGGGAAAAGAAGAAAATGACAAAAGCGGACATTAGTAAAGATATTAAGAAAGACCAAATCCATATCCATTGTGTTGAGATTTAATATGGAGTTAGTTACAAGCTGGTATAAATTCTTATGCCTCAAACAAAATAAGCCTCATTATTTGTCTTTTTATTTCTGGTATTATAAGAATTTTAAATGAAAATTGTAAGCCAGTGATTATCTTTTGAAAAATTATTACAACTAATTTCATTTATAGTCCAAATATGCCAATATCCTTACATTTTATTATAATCCTAATAGAAAATTTAAGTAGTTAGTTAACCATATTGTATAGGCAGTTAAATTAATTTACAAATCTAACTCCTGGTTTTTAGCACTAAAACCAATGCACAATATATCCAATCAAGTTTACTTTACAGCACTGAATTATCAAAAATGCTATTATTTATCCAGCAACCAAATTGAAAGCTAACAAAAAGGTTGGTGGCTTCCACTAATAATTTAAATTGTCTATAGTACATATATAGCAATCAAAAGAAAAATCCTGGGGTCTATTATGAAACACCACTTTCTCTTTATTAATATAACAAGATGCTAAACAATTACAGCTTCAAGTTATACTCTGGCTGAAAGAAGATGGAAACGAATCAACACAAGTGATGGTTTCTAAACGCCTTATGCTGAGTATAGCTTTTTAAAATTTCTTCAGTGTGCCTTCAAATGACAAGAAGGAAAAAGTTTCACTCATTGAATATCTCTCTGTGTCTATTTTCTTGACAAAGTAGCTAGGCCAAGGGGTGGTTTGAGGAACTGCACAATCTTCCCATAATCTCCGTAAACTAGCTATGTCGAGGTTGCTTGGAATGAATTATTTGGATAGACTTCTCTGCATCTTTAAAAAAGAAATTCTTGCCATCCTATTTCTCTTGATTATTAGATATCTTCCACTAATTCACATCCTAATGTCCAAAATTACCTTGTGTTTATGGAGTAACATTTGTATAAATTATTTGCCTTTCATAATATGTGACCTGAATGTGCAGTGTCATACCTTTGACAACACTGATGTATATAATGTTCATCGAATTCCAGTCTTCATCTAAGGTATGATTTTATTCTTTTACTATGCAAAGTACCTTGAGATCAAATATTTCCCATATCTATAGACACATTCCTGTAACAACACTGATGTTTTAAATTAAAAAAAAATAAAAAGAAATCCCTTTATTTGGAAATAAAGTAGGCAGATGATTACCAACTCATATATCTTAACCATTTAGCAAAATGGTTTTTACAGTATTTGAGAACTTTAAGGCTAAGAATGCTACTGAAAAGAAATAGGCACATTAAAAGGCCTTATGTTAAAAGTTATTAACGTAAATTATGATACTTTATTAATATCCTACAAGGAGGGTGAATAATCATTAATTTCCAACTGTCATTTCAATATAATAGTGTACAGATTAAATTTTTTTATTTATAAAGGCAATTATCTAAAACTCACTACTTAGATAATAGAGAATTCAAATATTTTATACTAGTCAACATTACTACTACAAAATTATTACTAACAAAATTAATAACCATTTAAATATTCTAACTGAATCCCACTTTTTATTTAAATTCAATGGTGAAAAATTCCTCTTTATATTTATTTTCTATAAAATTAAGAAAACATAGAAAAAGTGACCCATAATTTGGAAAATGACAATGATTAACTCTTTAAGATGTAATTTTCAGTAATAACTGTGGATAAAAATGTAATAAAATATCCCTTCCTCTGGAAAATAAATTAAAACATACTTGTTAAAATTAAAAAAGAAAAGAATGAATAGGGAATCTTGAGAGCAAAATGGTGCCTGAAAGGGAGAGTCATTTTGCTGAAAGATGATAACACATAGTCTGTGAAAGGACTCTGGAACAATCCATTGATCTGTGTCTGTTTTTAAGCCAATACCATACAGTTTTGATTATAATACCTTTGCAGTATAGTTTGAAATCCGGATGCCTCCAGCTTCATTCTTCCTCAATTGTTTTGGCTCTTTGGGGTCTTTTGTTATTCCATACAGATTTTAGAATTTTTTTTTCTATTTCTGTGTAGAATGTCATTGGAATTTTGGTAGGGAATGCATTATATCTATAGATAGCTTTGGGTAGTTTGGACATTTAGACAATATTAATTCTCCTGTAGCTCAAGAAGTCTGGCCCTCAGGTAGCAGCTTTTAAATTATGCAGATAAAACTCTTCCAGGGAAAGACTTGGAGATGGGTGTTTTTGCCTGTTCCCTCTGTGTTGAGCCCTTATTGGATGGCTGTTTGAGTACTGCTTTTTTGTTTTCTCTAGTCGTGTGGGACTCACAGATTGAAGCCCTGTTGGCTGTCAGAGACACATGATCTGGGGATCAGCCCCTCAGGCAGTAGCTTTAAAAGCTGGAGTACCGGCATGTGAACAAGCTTCTTCAAGGGAGATACTGACAACTTGGAGTTGGTTGGAGGGAGGAGACTGTGGAGGTTTCTGCAGGCTTCCCCAGCCCCTGGTTGTGCATTAAATTAGAAACTCTGTCCTTACTCAGCAGCTTTTAAAGTACGTAGATAAACCTTTTCGAGAAGACACTGGGAGATGGGTGTTTTTATCTACTCCCTCTGCACTGGGAGGGGGATATTCTGGGGGAATAGCTGCATTGAGTGCTTGCATGCCTGTTTCAACTGCTTTTGTGTTTTCTATAGTTTTGTGGGTCTCATGGATACAAGGATCTTTGGCTTTCAGACCCTAGTGTTTTGCCTCCCTCAGATGGGATTCTTAAAAGTTTGGGCACAGGATTTGGAATAGGGAGCCTAAAAGTAAACCCACATGTAAATGGTCAATTTTGTGGGAAAGGAGCCAAGAATATACACTAGGGAAGAAAGAATAGTCTCTTCAAAAAATAATGTTGGGGACTTCCCTGGTGGCGCAGTGGTTGAGAGTCTGCCTGCCGATGCAGGGGAGCGCAGCGGTTGAGAGTTCGCCTGCCGATGCAGGAGACACGGGTTCGTGCCCCGGTCCGGGAAGGTCCTACATGCCGCGGAGCGGCTGGGCCCGTGAGCCATGGTCGCTGAGCCTGCGCGTCCGGAGCCTGTGCTCCGCAACGGGAGAGGCCACAACGGTGAGAGGCCCGCGTACCGCAAAAAAAAAAAAAAAAAAAAAATAATAATAATAATGTTGGGAAGACTGGATAGTCACATACAAAAGAACGAAACTGGGCCCTTACACACAAAAATCAATACAGAATGGATTAAGACTTAGACATAACACCTGAAACCCTAAAACTCCTAGAAAGAAACAAGGAGGGAAGTTCCTTGATATTGGTCTTTGCAATAATTTTTTAGATTTGACAACAAAAGCAGAAATAAACAACTGGGAATATATCAAATTAAAATGTTCCTGCACTGCCAGAGAAACCTCAAAAAATGAAAAGGCAGTACATGGAATGGGAGAATATATTTGCAAACTACGTATTCAATAAGGGGTTAATATCCAAAATATACAAGGAGCTTTCCAGGCGTTGGGGACGGAGGTGGGCCTGGCGGGTCCGCGCGGCCTCAGGGCCGGAGCCCGGGTCCCCGCCCGCCCCAGCGCCCGCCGACGGCTGAGCCCCGCGCCCTGCGCCTGGGTCGCAGTGGCCAAATGTGTACCCGGGTCCCCGGGACAGGCGGGCGCAAAGGTCGCTTGTGTTGGCGGGGGGTTGGGAGGGGGAATGGGGGGGTGCGGTGAGGTTCCGACGCCTCCGCGGAGCATCGCGGTCCAGGACTGGGGGCGCCGCGGCTTGCTATGCTCTCCGCCCTCTCCCGGCGCTGAAGCCTCGAGAACACGGCTAGGCAACTGTAGTTTAATGGGGAGTTTGCCTGCTGGGAACTAGGGGCCTGCTGGGAACTAGGGGCCTGCTGGGGTCTCAGTTTCTGGCTGGAACACGAGGTTGCCAGGCGTGTGACGGCAGCAGGTAGGAGTGAGCCGCTGGTGCAGCGATGAGCAGGGAGAGGAAGGACGGCGGCTGTTGGCCTGTGAACCTAGGCAAGAATGACCAGCCAGTACAATCCAGAGATAAGGTCCGTGGGGCCAGCTCGGTCCTGTGCGGCTGGTCAGTGGAACAGACCTGCAGGTGTGGCTCTTGCCTCTCTAGGACTGGCTTCAGGACAGATCCTGCTGATGACCCAGGGCACCGGTCCTCAGTTCTCCAGGAGAGTGCGCCGGAGGGGAGCCAGGGGGGTGTGCCCGACTCAGCATTTCGGCCACGCACGTCCAGTCTGCCAGCAAGGGCAGTGGGGAGCCGGGGGAAGTCATGGCCTTGGGAATGTCCTCTGATGAAGAAGAACCTGCAGGCTCATAAAATAACTTTTGTGTGGAACGTTGGTGTGTTGAAAAGCAGTTCTGTGTGCTTTTCCCTCTTGGTGTGGATCAGCAGTGCTGAGGCAGCAGGTGTGATACAGAAGTGTGAGCAGAGACCGTCTGGAAGCCCCAAACTCCAGGGAAACTAGAGGTGACAGCCAGCCTAGTGAAGACGACAGGAGTTGGGGGCCGGTGGCGGTGGCGGCAGCCCAGCAGGCGCCCCTTGTCTTAGGGCCTTAATCCTGGCTCCAGCCGGGTGGTCAAGGGAGCTGCAAGGTCTTCTGGGCGAGCGGAGCCCACAGTCCTGAGCTGTTCTTCACTGTGGTTGGGTCATCTCCCCCTATCCAAGGGGAGAAATCTAGATGAGGTTTAAGAATCAGTGCTTTAAGAATGTGGATCTCATAGTTGAAACCTTGGACACCATTTTTTCAGCACAAGGTGTTAAAGTGAACAGAAGGATTCAACACCTTTTCAAGGAGGGTGTCTCCATGTGGGCAGAACTAGAGAATAAATAGGTCTTGAATTAAAAAAAATACAAGGAACTTATACAACTCAATACCAAAAAAGCAAACAGTCCAATTAAAAAATAGGCAAAAGACCTGAATAGACATTTCTCAAAAGAAGATGTGCAAATTAACATCACTAATCATCAGGGAAATACACATAAAAACCACAATGTGATATCATCTCACACCTGCTAGCATGGCTGTTATCAAAAAGACAAGAGATAATGAATGCTGATGGTGATATGGAAAAAAAGGAACCTTTGTACACGATTGGTAGAAATGTAAATTGGTGCAGCCACTATGGAAAACAGCATAAAATTAAAGCTTAATCTATTATATAATCCAGCAATCCCAGTTCTGGTTATATATCCAAAGGAAATAAAATTATCTCAAAGAAATATCTTTACCTTCATGTTCATTGCAGCATTATTCACAATAGCCAAAGTATGGAAGAAAAAAAAACTATGTCCATCAATGGATGAATGGTTAAAAAAAACTATGGTATATGAATACTATGGAATACTGTTCAACCTTAAAAAGGAATGAAATCCTTTGTGTGTGTGTATGTGTGTGTGACTACATGACTGGAACTGGAGAGCACTTTGCTAAGCAAAATAAGCCAGACAGATAAAGACAAATACTATGTGGTACTACTTATAAGTGGAATCTTAAAAAAACAAACAAAAAACGCCAACAAACTGAAGTCATAGAAGCAGAAAAACAGATTGTAGAATGGTTTTTGTCAGGGGTTTGGAGGTAGGGAAAATACAGAAATGTTGGTGAAAGGCTACAAACTTTAGTTACAAGATGAATAAGTTCTGAGGATCTAATGTACAAGGTGGTGGCTCTACTTGGTAACACTGTATTGAATAATTGAAATCTGCTAAGAGAATAGAACTTAAATGTTTCACCAAAAAAAGAAAAAAAGAAACAAAAATAAAACCAAAAAAACGTGAGGTGAAGGATGTGCTAATTAACTCCATGGAGGGAATCCTTTCTCATTGAATACATGTATCAAGTCATCACATTGTATACTTTAAATATCTTATAATTTTATTTTCAATTATATCTCAATAAAGCTGAAAAAAATATCAATATTGGCTAATCCGTTGTAATGAATGTACCACACTGATGCAAAATCTTAATAATAGGATAAACTGTGAACTGTGTGCAGGGGGTCAGAGGTATAAATGGGGATTCTCTGTACTTTCCACTCAATTTTCCTGAAAACTTAAACCTGCTCTGAAAAAATAAAATATATTAATTAAAAAATCAATATGAAAAATAATGGAAAAATCGCTATGTTGTAAAACGTTTTAAAAACTGTTATATTAGTAGATGAGAAATGCCGTTGGGACTTTGAAAAAGAGAAAGCAGATGGCAGTGACAGAGTAAAGGAAACACAAATCTAAGACAGCAGCCACACTACATGGCTTCCCAACGGAAACTAGAGAAGCTCCAAATCTGGCAAAAACTATACAAAGATCAAAGATGTGTTACCGAGTCTAAGCACGTAATGCTCACCACACGACAGGCCAATAATCAAGAGACGATGAGCTGTTGGGACAAGGAATAAAGACTTTATTTGTGAAGCCAGCACCACTGAAAAGATGGTGGGCTCATGCCGGAAAGAACCATCTTGCCTGAGTTAGAATTCAGGCTTCTTTTATGCTAAAACGGGAGGGAGTAAAGTCATACACTTCCTGGTCCCCATCAGCCTCCTGAGGGGATGTGTTAATTTCTTCCCCCTGCAGTCGTTCACAGGTGGCCCTGGTCAGGATGTTTCTTGTGAGCTAAACAAAGGTTATTTTAGCTTAATGCTCATTACCTGGGAATCAGGGTTCCCAGAGATGGGCCATTATGTATAATTTAAGCTTATAGGCAACATTCCTCTAGTGATTAACTTGTAATAGAATACAAAATGTTCTTCCCTATTACAGATGGACATGGGTAATGAGAACCGTATATGTAAATGGTTGCAGATACAATCCTCTCCCTTTTCTTCACAGAACTCACAGCTGGCTGTGTGGCCTCTGTGTTTAGGTAAAGTCTGAGAAACTTTTTAGAAGATATTACAGTCTACCCGGTAAGTCTAAGGAAGGATGTTAATTCCTATGAAAAGAAACAGAGAAAAACTTAAGAGACCAAGGGACTTAAGGAGGTGAGGAAAGGGAGAAAAGAAAGAGAATAAATCTTTCCCTTGAAGTGAAATCAACTAAAGTGCCTCCAAGACTTTTTTTTAATCAGAGCAGTTTTGGGGATTTTACCTGCCTGCTTATGTCAAGCGCACACTGGATATGCTGGACCAAAGGGATGATTCGAGTCCCAGGCAGGATGGAGCAGGTGGCCATGAGATTTCATCGTGCTGCTCAGAAAGGGCATGTAATTTAAAACTTATGAATTATTTATTTCTAGAATTTTCCCTTTAATATTTTCTGACCACGAGTAACCATGGGTAACTGAAACCACGGAAAGCAAAACTGCAGATGGGGGGACTATTGTACTGTGTTTGAAAGTATGAAACCATGTGATAAATAAAATAGACCAACCTAGAGACTTGAGTTTTTAAAATTTCAGAATCAAAATATAAAAATAAAAGACTAAAAATTTTTGGTACATATTTTCTAATGTTTATATTTCAAGTTATAGATATAAAACACAATATAGGTATATAAACACAACAAATAAAAAGTTTAAATTGTTGTTACCATTTGACAAGTATAACCAAAATAATTATATCTGGACATAATTTCTATTGTTTTAAAAGCCTAATATTAAAATCAAATACATGTGATACTACTCTTTTCATCACTGTGATTTTTCTTTTTATGAATTTGAATTGCCTTTAAAAACTGTGTATAGGTCAAATTCACATTTTTCACTGAAATCCTATGTGGGAACACTTATAGCAGACCCTCTGTCCAGCCCCTATCCTAACCATTTTGATTTGTTCTTGAGGACATCTAGTGCCAGCCTCTCTGGACCAGAAGGGACTTTTTTCCAAACCTGTGGTGCATTAGTATGTGTCAGGCTGTTCTTGTGGTGAATTGACACCCCCTGGTAGCAGCCCTGAGTAAATGATTTCTGAGAATAGGTGCTTACCTCTGGTATGATAATTCCATGGTGTGTGTTGAATAACATTTTCCAGAGTTTTCAAGGAATAAACTCCATTTACCTGTGGTGATAGTGGGCTTAATACTGCACCCTTACTAGCTGCCTTCCCTTCCACTCCCCTGCCCCTGTACTGGAGCCTCCTAAATAAACTAGGACTATTTAAATCTTTGCTTTGGGGTCTTTTGGAAGAATTCAAACTTAAACGGGATCTACTTCCAGAAGACTTTAAAAAGATATAGTAGGACACACACTTTATGTTTTAATGAACATCTATTGTTAAGGATCTCTTATTATAGGGAAAGAACTTTGTAAATAGCGTTAAATTCTGACTAGGATTTTAATGGAAGACCAAATAGGTATCATTTCAAAGCTTCAGAGATGACATTTACGAGCAGAACATAAGGGTTTAAGAATTAGATAATATGATGTCAATGCACTTCTAGAAGTCCTTCCAGAAAAAGGTCTCTGAAATTTCCTTTGGAAATTTTCAAAATTTTTTAAATTTATTTTTGATGTCAATGAGTCAGTAATTGATTTTTAAATAGTGCATTCAAATAGCTTCTAAAGTTTTGTTTAAGAAATATCCTGTTAGTTTGAATCTTTGTTTTTACTGGCAAGCTATTAATTATGATCAAGTTTTCCCTACAGATAGAACATAAGTAATGAAAATTTTAAACATGTGTTATATCTTAGTCACTTTTATTTAAATTATATATGCAATTGAGTTCAAAATACTAAGTTTTCATAACAGAACTAATAAAATGCCCTGATTGAATAATTTTCTGTCGAAATAATTATATATGCAGTTGTGGTTCTGATCAATATACTCTAAGTTCAAAAGTAGCATGAGTCATGGATGACTTGGTTAGCATTTGTTTTCGTTATACACAACACAATTACATGTAAGTTTCCTTAAGTATTTAACAGTAAAGTTTTGACATGCATAACATTTTCTAATATTATAACTCTTAAAAGTCATCAATATTTAATGTATTATAGTTTCTGTCATTAAGACTGATTGCACTCCTATCAACTGCCTTCCTTTTACTTTTAAGGGACTCAATTTATTCATTAGTATGGTAAACCATGTATAATGTTTACATTTGAAAAAAAAGACTCATTTATCAAAAAAAAAAAAAAAAAAAAGACCCAAAGCAAAACATGAAGATGAGTTAACCCAGATATCTAAAGTTGCTGGTAGAGGATTGTCTTTTCTTCATGACAGTCATATGGCTGTGTTTAGATGTTTGTCTCTTTATTATTTTTTTCTGATACTTAGGGAGCTATTTTAATTACAACATCAGATTTTTCTCCATTTAAAGAAAAATATTGTATTTTATTTTGAATGTTATTACCTATTTAATTTTTCTGGTTTTCATGGAAATATATATAAAACTTTAAAGACAAATTAAAAAGATTATTTTACATGGGGAAAAAGTAGTCTTAAATTCCTGAACAAATAATCTCAATTTTACCTACATATTTAAATACATAGGTCATAAATCCCATAGAATTTTGAAGTAATATGAGAAATATTTGTGAGTAATTTCGGAAGATTATATGTCCGAGAATATCCAGGAAAAAGTGAAGAAAAAATTGCTTAGGTGCATATATATCATAAAGGTACTTGATTTTATATATATAACCTTTTTCTCTTTTCTCTCTTGCTCTCATTATATATATATATATATATATATACACATATATATATATACATATACTCATTTCCCTTTATTTGTGGCCGTTATGTTCTATAAAGCCTCTGCAAACACGGGGTGAGTGAATATTGAACTAAGGCTTCTAGCAGAAATATAGGATTACGTTCCTACGTGCCCCTGGTTAATTTTTGTCAACCTATCATTTGAACTTGCTTTATGTGTGTTTCTGTTTAAAGATACCTTACTTAATATATATTGTTTTTTCATTAGCATTGAACTCAGAGCCAAATAGCACTATAACTCACACCTGAACAAAGTTTATTTAACACATATATTTTCTCTGTAAGAGACAGCACAGCCTTCATAACGTTTAGGAACACTAGACAGCACTTCAGCTCTATGCTTGGGGCCATTTTAAACTGCAAAATCTAGTTTTATTTTTTGAAACACAATTATAGCACTTTGCAAATTTTTCTTTAAGTTTAGTTAAGCTTAATTAGGAACATACATAAAATAAATATTTTCAGGAGGTAATACCAATCAATGCATGAATGTGTTGATGAGATAAGAGAAGTTATATAAGTAGAAGAGGAGACAGGAATGGCACAAGCCTAACAGGCAGAAATGTTTATATACCATCAACTTTACTAGAATTAATTTTATTAATTATGAATTTTATACTTAAAATTTAAAGTCTTCTCACTAGCATTCATTTATTATGTGTAAAATATTTGTTTGTATTGTGAATACATTTGGTAGAATAAAGTTTTACAAGTCTTGTATCTCCTGGAGTTTTTTTCTTTTAGCACCATAGATAAGTGATAGAGAAATTTAAAAAACAAACATAATCATGAATAGACTGAAAAGTCTTCTTTTATTATCTAGTTTTTGGTTTATCAACTGTTGTATCTTGATGCAGCTACAAACCTTTCTAATTTATTCTTCTTGAACACATTATGCAAACAGTAATCTATTCTTCACATAAAACACCACAACAAGGAGTTGTGCCACTGTACTTATTAATTGTTATGGGAAAATGTTCAGTTTAGCAAATGGTCAAGTTTCTTGATAAATATTTTTCCATTGAAAAAGATACATTTTTGTCTGCTGTTTTGCACTTATAATGATCTACATGGGTTCTGCATATGCTCTACTACTTGAACCCACACAGTCTTCTTGCTGTTTTTTTGTCATTTAGAGTTTATCTTCTTAGATTTCTGAGGTTTTCTATTTTGGTAGTGTAAGAGTTCTGAAATGCTATCTCTTTCATCTGTTTTAATTTTTTTAACAACACGCTTTTACATTAAGATATTGGAAAAATGCAGAAAATAAAGAAATAACTAGACAATTCTTAAATATTACTAGCACTAAATATTTTGGAGTACGTTTCCAGTTTTATCAATGCATAAACTCTTTTTAAGTTAAACAAGACTTGTATGATCCCATATGTCTTTTAAAATAAATTATAAAAGTACAGATGAAGCTAAAGTTCCTAGATATCAAAACTCATATGGATTTCTCCAAATATAGGGAGGACTATCAGAGGATAAGCAACAAAAGAAAACTAAAGTCCTCCAGACGGTCATTTCCAGACATGGAGGGGCTCCATTTTCTGTTTGATTTCTTTATTTGTGATTCTGTACACCAATGAATCATTATTTAAATTACAGCTTTATTATATACCTTGATGATTTTTTAAACTATCTACTTGTGTTCTTGTATTCAAAATTATCTTATCTGTTATTACATATAAATTTTAGAATTAGTTCTTAAGTGTCATAAAAATTACTTTTAGGATTTTGATTGAAATCATGCTGAAGGTATAAAAGAACTTGGGAAGAATTGACATTTTTTCCAATATAAAGCCATATATCCATTAACAACATGGTATGTATCATTTATTGAAGATTCCTTTCATCAGTTGACAGATGTGTGGCTATTTTTCTTTTTCTTTTTAAAAACATTTTCTGTTCCTCTGATACTTATTCTATATGAGCGCTTGCCAATATTGATGTAGTAACAGCTGTCACTTTAAGAAACCTAAATTTGTTTTTTCTTGTGTGAAATTAATATGCGTTAAGCCTATATACAAAATGTTGCTCCTGAATGAACATGATGACATTTTTAAAATAATTAAATATATAGGTATTAAATCACCACTTATTTCCTTCAAGTGTTAGCTTTAACAGATATCATAAGTTGTGTATTTTTTTCCTCCAGAATTTTTAAAGAGATAAACATATTATCATAGATTTGTATAGCCCTAAAGAAGTATTATAATAACAATTAAATAATAATACTGGTAGAAAACACTGTGTTTGCAATTATGGTATGTTTGTTTTTTGTGGGAATTTTTGCATTTAATACTAACAAATATCCTATAATTTATAGAGTTTAGAACATGGGTGTAGAGAGACATTAAATAATTTGCACAGATTCTTATCACTCAGAGTTAGACCCAAAGCCCACAACATAAGTTCCTTAGAAATATGGACTCCCAGGCCCCATCCCAAGCTTGAATTTGAATTTTAGCTCTATTTAGCAATGAAATTCATTTACGTATTGAATTTTGAAAGGTGTTTAGCATGTCACAGAGTTAGTATATTCTGTGGTTGAGGCTTGTACCTAGATATTCTGAGTCTAGCCCCTGCCCTCTTCACCACTCTCCCATCCTACTCTACCAATTTCTTTTGTAGAGAATACAACAAATTATCATGTACCTTTTCTTTAACCTTCCAAAATTAGAGAAGTACAGAAGAAAATACATCTCATTTTTGACCAGCTATAATTATTGCTATTTTATGGAAATCAACGTTTCTCTGATTTCTAATTCAATATTTTTTATTGCTTATTCTACAGAGAAAATAAATCTAATGTCTCACTGTTGGGGAGGGGAAAGTTTCCTCCTTCCCTTCTCAGTTTGGCTGATTGAATAATTAAAATGACACAACACTGATTAACAGTACACATGGGAAATCCACATAAACATGGGAGATTCCAAAGATTCAGGCAAGTTGAGATACATATGACATTCTGGACTAAGGGGAAGGGGGAAGAG
This sequence comes from Physeter macrocephalus, assembly GCF_002837175.3. Lineage (NCBI taxonomy): Eukaryota > Metazoa > Chordata > Mammalia > Artiodactyla > Physeteridae > Physeter > Physeter macrocephalus. The sequence continues at coordinate 17,677,612 of NC_041233.1, read as the reverse complement.
GTCTGGAACTTCAAAAGCAAAGAAGGCAATTCACAGAAAGATTTTTTTTAAAAAAGGATAAATTTTGGTAAGCAAATATTTACTGGGTCATGCAGAAACAATAGGACACAGAGAGGAATTTTAACAAACAGACTTTGCCAGATTCCTCTATGTCTACCACACCTCATTCATATTATACTATTTATATCTCTGGTGATAATTCTCTTTCCTGAAATAAGCCCTCTCTCTAAGTTCTTTTAGGAAGTTAAGGGAGAGGAGAAAGGAAAAATTTCCTGAGTCTTCTGTTTCTTCCTCATGCCAAAGAGACACATTTTGGGTGGCAAATTTTGCTTACTACACCTTGATGTGCCTGCCCTGTAAATATTGCAAGACAAGTTTCACGTTACCATTTTTTTTTTCTAAGATACCTAGCCAATTTATTTAATCTATTCCTAGTGGTTTTTATATTTTTTTGTCATCACAGCCTTCCTTCATATATATTCTACTTTTAATTGAGTAACCTTGAAATGCCTTTCATTCACTAATTAATTCATTAAACTTTATTGAGACTCTATTATGTGTCTGTGTTGCATGCTAGAGAAAGAATTAGGAGCAGCAAGATCTGCATGTCCCTGCCTTTGTGGATTTGGGGGATTGAACTAATAAATGATATTGAAACTGTAGCTCCATACAGACTGTTATTTCCCTTGTTCTGGCTGTTATAATTCTATTATTAGAGACAGACTGTTTATTTATTTATTTATTTTTGGTCACTATATGACAACAGGCCAGATACTCATCACTAAATTCTGAAAGCACTTTTTGAAAGTATTTTCAGGACTACTGGTCTAGAAAAATGAATACATGCAATCTGCATATATAATAATAATAGTTCATTTTAAATAACATTTTACTATTTTCAAAACAATACCATATATATAATTTCATTTAACCTCATAGAACACCCTGAAGAGTGACGTAAAGGAGACATGGAGGATAAATTCCATTTTAAAGATAAAGAAATTCACGTTCAGAGAAAATAAGTGATCTGAACAAGCTCAGAGTTGCTTACTACTGGTGCTATCTTCAGAATTCTGGTTTGAGGCTATTTCTCCCTCTTGTATGCTGCCATGTCTTTCAGAGAATATAACGAGTGGTAATAATTTCTTTTCTTTTTATTCCCACTGTTTCTGAAGTTCTTTCTACTTTTGTTTAACTATTTTTATAACAACATTCATATTAGTAAACATTATTATATTATTACGTTAGTAAACACATATATATTAGTAAAATACTCTCTGTGAATACAGCTAAATGGTATTTTTATTGGATAAAATTAAAATAACCACTAATTCAACCTTTTGAGAAAGATATGACAATGGTGTGCTTTGTAAATCTTATTAACAGGAAACTTAGATTTCTTGACATGGCATTAGAAATTCTGAAAATCTCCACAGGTCCAATTTTGGCTATTATTATTAAAATGATATTGTGACTTTTACAAGAATTTACTTGGTACATTTTCATAGGTAGGTTTTAATGTAATCTTTTCACAGTTTTTACACTTAGCTATAATTTTAGCAAACAACCAAATGATTTATGCAATGACAAGATGAAAAGAGGTTTAATGCCACTGTATTCAACATAGAACTCATGAATAGACAATTGTACTTAAGAAAATGATGCAAAGTTTCATCTGTTATTTTTCTTGTTTTTAATCATTGAGATAGATTCATTTGCAACATACACATCTGGTCATAGTATTATTGGTGGCATCATTAAGTATACAATAAATGCATGCTTTTGAAGAAACCAAAAAAACAAATTTTGTGAAATGTATGAAAAATCTATCATTTTTTTTATGCAAGAAGCAAAACATACATGTTAAAATGTCTCTCTAATTTGGTTTCTTTTTCATGATTTTAAGGTTATTTTAGAATTTATACATGCTAGATGATTTAAAAATTCATGTTTTGAGCATAGGTAATCTTTGGGAAATGCTGACAAATATTTTTATCAGTGATTGATTTAGCATTATTCTGCATTCTCTTCCTATTGCATTATATATACTTTACTACACATGTATGATTTATTGAAAGGGTTGAACTCAATGGAATTACAATATGAAAATGGCTTTATTTTATCAACAATCACTACCTTTTAACCAGAATAATGCTGAGTAATATAGAATGTTTATCTCCAGTGGATAATCTAGTAGAAAAGAAGTTGGGGGGTGGGGGGAAACTCAGAACATGATTAAAAGAAAAAAATTTTGACTGCAAAGTTGCCACTACACAGTAAACATTAAGTAAACTTGAGTTTCTCTTATTATTAAGGCAATTATCAGACTGATAAACTGTTTCTTAGTATTGATACACTTTATACAAGACAGTGATTACCATAATTACAGGCTTTATCCCAAGTAAACTAAATACTTGCTAGGTATGTGATATTATTTTGTATAAGGCTAACTACTTTACACCTAATTTTTCTTATCTTAAATGGTTGTAATGGGAATACCTGTTAAAACATATTGTGAGGTCTAAGTGCAATCATTAATATTTTCCATTATCACACCATCATTACTCCTTTCAATTTCCTAATTTTAACTGAAAAAGAAAGGTTTATCGTGAAGCTACTGCTATGCTTATATCACTCTCAGTAGAAGATTTTTTATTTGTTTGTCTTGCAACCACTGTTTGGAACTAGAAGCTTGAGTCACTTTTTGTTTTATTCTCCTATATGCTTTCAGTATAATGTATATCTTTTAAATTATTTTTACTCCCATAAAATATATACCATTTTTTTATATTATTCTCTTTCTTATAGCCATACTATACTAATATTTATATTTTTTTGTAGACTTGGAACTTGGACTGTGATTGTACCATCTCTGATATCTCCAGCCAATTGAATATATAACTCTTACACCCATGGTATTTATTGGTGGACTCAGTCTTCTTTAGCAACCCATATTGGTTGTTACATTTTTGCTTTTGCCATTATGAATTATTTTATCTCTAAAATCTCAAACATAAAATCCTACACTACATAACAAATTTTCTTTGTCCTACTTCTCCTTCATAGTTTCTCCCAGTATACCTATTCTCAAATGCATTATGATTTCTAATCCAGGAATAAAATGTTTTATCAATATTCTACCAATTTATAGCGGCTGGTTGGAACACTGTACTGAGAATTCTGAACCTGAGGTCAAGGCTCAGCAAAAAAGTCTTATGACCAATTATCCTGATTGCATGTGTGTCAAATACATTTAAGTCCTTCAACCTTTCATATTCCATAAGACTATCATTCTTTGTCTGAATGCACCTTTCTCATCATATAGTACAGTCACCCCTCTGTATACCGCGGTGGCTTCCATCCTCAATCCAACCACCCAAGAGTTGAAAATATTTTTTTAAAAAAATTGGAAAGTTTCAAAAAGCAAAACTTGATTTAGCCATGCCCTAGAACTATTTACATAGTATTTACATTGTGTTTACAACTATTTACATAGCATTTACATTGTATTATGTAATAAGTAATCTAGACATGATTTAAAGTATAAGATCAGGTATGTGGAGGTTATATGCAAGTACTATGCCATTTTATATAAGGGACTTGAGCATCTGCAGATTTGGTACCAAGGTATTCCAGGATCAAATTCCTGTGGATACTGAGGGATGACTGTATACAGGTTAAAAGGATATTAGCAATTAATGTTACCATTTATCAGTTTCAGTTGTTACCTTACCCCTTGGCCTTTCGTCCTACCCACTGAATAGTCAGTTTTCTGCTTGCAAGCTTCTAAACGTTGTGAAATAAAATACAAAGTATATTTATTGATTGCATTATACACTTCCCCTTGAACCTAGGCAAGCTTATGACTGTTGTGACTGCTCATATACAGTAAAAGTGACATTATGTGCCTTCTGGATTACTCATAAAATGCAAGACTCATTTCACCTACTGATTCCCTCTCTCTCTCTCCCCCTCCCTCTCTCCACCTTTCTCCCTCCCTCCCCTGCTTCCCTCTCAATGTTTGTTCTTGAAACCAACCAAATTGCCGTGTTATAAGAAAGTCTAGACCACATGGAAAGGAAACATGTAGGTGTTCCAGCTGACAGTCTCAGCTAAGATCTTAGGGTGTAGACGGAATCATTTGCTAGTTATGGCTGTAAGAAAGCTGTTAAAATTGTGCCGTGGATTATTGAGTGGCTATTGAGCACTCAAAATGTGTCTACTTCAAATTGAGATGTGCTTAAAGTGCCAAATACACACTGGATTTCAAAGATTTAATAGGGTACAAAAAGTTAAATAGTTCATTAATATTTTAATATTGAAAGACACTGATGAGAGATGTTGGGGATAACACAGACAGATGGAAAGATGTGCCAAGTTCTTGGATTGCAAGAGTCAATATTGTTAAAATGACCGTGCTACCCAGGGCAGTCTACAGATTTAGTGCAATCTCTGTCAAATTCCCAATGGCAGTTTTTACAGAATTACAACAGGGAATTTTGGAGTTTGTATGCAAACACAGAAGACTCCAAATAGCCAAAACAACCTCAGGAAAGAGGAACAGAGCTGAAAGAATCATAATCTCTTACTTCAGACTCTACTACAAAGCTACAGTTATCAAAACAGTGTAGTACTGGCACAAAAACAAATATAGATCAATGGAACAGAATGGAAAGCCCAGAAATAAACCCATGCACTTATGGTCTATTGATCTATGACAGAGGAGGCAAGAATATACAATGTAGAAAAGACAGTCTCTTCAATAAGAGGTGCTGGGAAAACTGGACAGCTACATGTAAAAGAATGATATTAGAACACTCCCAAACACCATACACAAAAATAAACTCAAAGTGGATTAAAGACCTAAATATAAGATCGGACACTATAAAACTCTTAGATGAAAACGTAGGCAGAACACTCTGACATAAATCACAGCAGTATTTTTTTTGGATCCGTCTCCTGGAGTAGTGGAAACAAAAGCAAAAATAAACAAATGGGATCTAAGTACAGTTAAAAGCTTTTGCACAGCAAAGGAAACCTAAACAAAACAAATGGACAACCTATGGAATGGGAGAAAATATTTGCAAATGATGTGATGGACAAGGGATTAATTTCCAAAACATGCAAAGAGCTCATACAGCTCAATATCAGAGAAACAAAACAACCCAATCCAAAAATGAGCAGAAGACCTAAATAGACATTTCTTCAAAGAGGACATGCAGATGGCCAACAGGCACATGAAAGGATGCTCAGCATTGCTAATTATTACAGAAATGCAAAGCAAAACTACCATGAGGTATCATCTCACACCAGTCCGAATGGCCATCATCAAAATGTCTACAAATAACGAATGCTAGAGAGGGTGTGGAGAAAAGGGAACCCTCCTACACTGTTGCTGGGAATGTGAATTGGGGCAACCATTATGAAAACAGTGTGGAGGTCCTTTAGAAACTAGAAATAGAGTTACCACATGATCCAACAATCCCACTCCTGGGCATGTATCTGGAAAAGAAAAACTCTAATTCAAAGAGGTACATGGACTCAATGTTCATAGCAGTGCTATTTACAATAGCCAAGACATGGAAGCAACCTAGATGTCCATGGACAGATGAATGGACAGAGAAGATGTGGTATATATATACACACACACACACACAAACACACATACACAGACAATGGAATCTTAGCCATAGAAAAGAATGAAATGATACCATTTGCAGCAACATAGAAGGACCTAGAGATTATCATGCTAGATGAAGTAGGTCAGACAGAGAAAGACAAATATCATATGATATCATTTTATGTGGAATCTTAAAAAAATGATACAAATGAACATATTTACAAAACAGAAATAGATTCACAGACTTATGGTTGCCAGGGGGGAAAAAGAGGGAGGGATAAATTGGGAATCTGGGCTTAACAGATACACACTACTATGTATAAAATGAATGAATGGCCAGGACCTACTGTATAGCGCAGGGAACTGTTTTCAATGTCTTGTGGTAACCTATAGTGGAAGGAAATTTGAAAAAGAGAGAGAAGGAGAGAGAGAGAGAGAGAGAGAGAGATGGAGTGAGAGTGTGTGTGTGTGTGTGTGTGTGTGTGTGTGTGTGTGTGTGTGTGTGTTTATTTATTTATTTATTTATGGCTGAATCACCTTGCTGTGCATCTGAAACAGTGTAGATCAACTGTTCTTTGATGAAAAAAACAAATAGAAAAAATTTTAATACAATCAATATTTGCTGGACTAAATATCTTATATCCATCAACCTGTTTAAATTCTTATATTCTAAAATTTAGTTGTATAGTCTTCGTTTTTCTTAATACAAACATACATATTACCTGGAAATAACTGTAGCTTAATTTTCACTCTTTACTAACCCATATTCACTTTATTCTTCTTGTTATATTATGCTGATTTTGTTTGTATGTGAGATATGACAAAATATTACTTCATATGCTTTTACTGTTTTTAATGTTGCACCTAATACTTCGTGACTTCTTATAGAATGAAATTCATTGGACTTCTAGTCACCCTTAAAAATTTAGTAAGTAATTGCTGGCCTTCTAAATTTTTTTTTTTTTTTTTTTTTTTTTTTTTTTTTTTTTGCGGTACGGGGGCCTT
>NC_041233.1:17654418-17670163 GCF_002837175.3 Physeter macrocephalus | reverse complement strand
GTTTCCCTCCCTCCCACCCTCCCTATCCCACCCCTCTAGGTGGTCACAAACCACCTAGCTGATCTCCCTGTGCTATGCGGCTGCTTCCCACTAGCTAGCTATTTTACGTTTGGTAGTGTATATATGTCCATGACACTCTCTCACTTCGTCACAGCTTACCCTTCCCCCTCCCCATATCCTCAAGTCCATGCTCTAGTAGGTCTGTGTCCTTATTCCTGTCTTACTCCAAGGTTCTTCATGACCTTTTTTTTTTTTCTTACATTCCATATATTATGTGTCAGCATATGGTATTTGGTTTTCTCTTTCTGACTTACTTCACTCTGTATGACAGACTCTATTTGTAGTGAGGTGGCTGGACCTAGAGTCTGCATGCTCTTAATGTTCAGTTTTAGAAGAGTTCATTTATAAAACTCCCAAAGTGAATTTGATCTCTCTAGTTCTCTTCAGTGTAAATTACTTTTATTTACATGAACAAGACTTAAATAATATTCTATTTCTTAAGATCTTTGAGGAATTTCTTGCCTCCTGAAATCAGGAATCATAGCTCCAAGTAGAAAGGTTTATTTTTGCTGTTTTGTTTACCTGATGCAAAAAATATCTTCAGTGATGTTTTGTGTGTTTAACGAAGGTTAGTTAAGAACGCAGTTATATATAAGGTTCTTTAGTTAAATTAGGAATGTTTTTAAAGACCATGTGGGTTTAATCCAGTCAAACAATTAATTTTATAGAGTCCTAATTATATTCCTATTCTATCTGGCATAAAATGTATTTTTACCTTTGCTGAACTTTCAAACCTTCCATTCATGGTATTGGCAATTTTGCATATATGGTCTTTGAAAACTAATTTTTATTAGTAAGTCTGTAATGCCAAAGATTCGTGAACAATATGTCAAACATTGTTCTGAGCTTTTCTTTCACAATTAAAGTTTAATTGTTTTTATTGAAAATTGCTTAACAAAATAATTGAGCTGTCTACATAGAGCTTCACCTTGATGCATATAATCTCCTCACTGAAGATCAAATCAGCTTAGCCTGTTATACGTAGATATGCTAAATCTTCTCTTTTATGCTGGTTATAGAGGTGCATTCTCCAGGCATTTGTGGCTTCCCTTATTCAAGGTACTAACATAAAGCTCGAGATATTCCAGTTGGTACCTGGCCAGCTTTATTTGCCGCTAGAAAATTGAAGTTTGAAAATAAAAATATTCTCCATTCAAATCAGCAATTGTTTGAAATAGCTAGGAGGAAAATTTCCAAAATGTGCATAGTATTTTAATTTTTGTTTGCATATGTGGAATGCATGTGTGTTCTTCTAGAGACTTAGAAGAAAACTGGTAATTGTAGGATTTGAGACTAGATGAAAACTGAGGTTAACCTAAATCAGTTAAGACTTGAATTCATATTACTCTTCAGGAAATGGAGTGGGATGGTGCAGAAGTAACTAAATTGGTCAAATTAGTTTAAAATCAACCTTTTAAAATGAACCTAAGTCAAAGAAATTGTCCCTTTTTTTAATCTTGGTGTATAAAGTCAAAAGCCATTGATTTCTGTAAGAAATTACAATTATATATTTTTAGGGGGAAAAAATGTTTTAGTCACATCTTGGACTAAAGCAAATCTAAAGTCAATGCCTTCTAAACTACTTGTTTTACAGACAAGAAAGCAGATCCTGGGTGTTGAGAAAGACTTCACTAAGAGCGAGAGACACTCTTTGAAATGACAGCTTGAAAATAAATCAAGCTTGTGAATTTTTAGATTTATATAATTGAAAATAATTCTTACATACAGTTAAACCTTTACATAATGAAGCAAACAATGTTAATGAAATTCTTTAGAGTTAGAACACAGAGATCTCATCATCAAATAGCTCTATTGATAGTAGGTTATGAATTGAGCTAAAATCAGATTTGTCCTCTTAAGATTAAGTGAAGGAATCTTAGAATTTTAACTATTGAATTATTATTCAGATGAAATATGATTATTAATCATTTTCTAGGGAAGAGAATCTTTACATTTTAAGTATATATGATTATATCTGAGTATAAGTGAGGGTAACAATTGCTCCAAATAAGCGTTAACATAAAACACTAAGAATTTACATTGTTCCATCTTAATTTGTAATACTGTCAACAAGAACATGACACAGGAGTATGTACAATATTCTCCATTGAAACCTGTATTTACTAGTAAATTATAGGTACCTTTAATCATGTGATTAGATTAGATTAGAACAGTATGAAGAATGAGTTTAAATAATTCATAAATATTCTTTTAAATGTTATCATGTGATGCGGATGTTATTTTTATTGGAACAAAAGGGGAAAAACACAAACCTGGAGTGTTATAACATACAAGATATATAAAATTTTTGGTGAAACCTATGGTACAATACCTGATTATAAAAAGTACACCAAGAGAAGACTTGTTCTCTCATATATACTCCATCTCTTAATTGCATTCATTCTTAACTATAAGGTTCTGAATTTTATCTTACATCTCTATAATTGACTTATATTTTAATGCTAACTTTATTTCACAAAGTTTTCTCTGAGTTACCTTTATAAAAATAATTATATGTCTAAAATCTGTTTCATTTTCTAACTTACATCTTCAAACCAACTTCATGTACCTCTACCCCATTGGGCCAGCTTCCCTCTACAAGCACTTTCAACTGTTGGGGATGAACATTTTCAATTTTTAAATCTTACTTCCATGAAATTAATGTATATATAAATATGCCCATGTATGTTTATATGTATATGACCCTCAATGAGTGGGCTGGGATCATTGTTAACCATCATCAGGTGCATGACTCTCAGTTGCTTATTCACCCTGAGGAATACCTAGGGGAACTTCCCTGTTGCAAATCAATGCCAGTAATTTGGACTGTTTGCACCTGTTTTTTGTCTTTTCTTCTATTGTTTATGGTGAAATATTTCATATACCTAGAAGAGAGTTCAGTGTTTTTTTCTAAGTATAAAGATAACAGACTTGTAGCGCCAACCAAGTGAAGAAAATTACATTGCCAGCACTCCAGATACTTCCTGTTCACTATTCACTATGCAAATACTTTGGCCTTTCTAAGGGTTAAATATTATGTTGACTTAAGTAACAGTCATTCCTTTGTTTTTATCTATATTCTTTGTACGTATAATTGGATCCTTAAAATTGTAGTTTTGCACATTATAGGAATGGAATTTTATGTGGACCTGTTCAAATCTTCATTTTTTGTTTCTTTTGCTCAGTATTATGTTTATGAATTTCAACTCGTATATATGTGTGATTCTTTGTTGTTTATTGCAATATGTTATTCCATTATGTGACTATATCAAAAATTTGTGCCCAAATATTATTAATACACATTTTCAGTATTTCCGGGTTTGTTACTGGAAAAATATTACTATGAATATTTTTGTTCATGTTTCCTAGTGTGCATAAACAAGAGATGTACTTGAGTGTTTTCCTGATGGTTGTTTTGCTGAATGGGTATACAAATGTTTAGCTTCACTAGAAAATGCCAAATTGTTTTTCCAAAATAGTGTTATCAATTTAAACCGTACAAATACAGGGTTTTCTGAGGCTCTCTAGTATTCACAAAATTGATATTTGCAGACATTTAAGCTTTTGCTGACATAGTAAGATATATACGTACACACACACAGACACACACACACACACACACACACAAAGAAATTTCCTGTCCAGATGATTTCACTGGTGAATTTTTCTAAACCTTTAGGCACCAATAATACAGTAAATTTCAGAGGAATGAAAAAGAACAAAAAATCCTCTGGCTGTAGCTCATTGCCCCCAAATCTTATCAAATCTGAGGATTTTCAATACATAAAAAGTCTAGAAAATTTCTGCCATAAACATAGGTGCAAATATTTTAATAAAAATATTAGTAAATAAAACTAATTTTCATTAATATATTATGACCAAGTGGGGTTTACTAAAGAAAGATAAACTTGCAGAAAATCCATGGAATTGTAAAAAATTGTTATACAGAAACTTCAATTAAATAGAGTTGAAAGACCAGAAGGGTGGCTAGCATGCCCTTTGACAATAGCAGAGCCCAAGAGGAAGAAGAAAGACTACTCTTCTTTCTTGCCAAGGACTCAGCCAATGAAAAGCCATGGACTCTGTTTACTAAAGCTCTCCCAACTTACTCTCTCCTCTGTAAAAGCATCTCCTTCCCTGGCCATGGCGTATTTGCACATGGCTAGTCATGGTTACAGACCCCGAATTGCAATTCTCTGCTTATCGCAAATTAACCCAACTTTGCTGGAGAAATATCTGGCAGTCTATTCATTTTAGGTCAACAGAATTCACCATATTCCTAGAACAAAACGAGAAATATATATATACTCGTCTTAGTAGATATAGAAAAAAAGGATTTCTTAAAATTCAATACTTATTCATGTTAACAACCCTTATGAAGCTAGGGATAGAAGGATTTCCTATTTTGTTGATTAATATATAATAAACACCCATAAATTCAACAATCAGCCTAAGTAAATCAATGAAAATAGTTAAATCTATGTTTCCATCCCTAACCCATCCCTCTGTCTTCCACCTCTATAAGAAAGCATTATGTGAATTCTATGTTTAATATTCTCTTGTTTTTTATCAACTTAACTGAGATTTAATTTAAATATCATCACATCTTCCATGTTAAGTATTTGGTAAAATGATTTTTGACAAATGTATATACCTATGAAACCACCAATGTGGTAAAGATATACATTTTCAACCTCATAAAGATTCCTTGAACCCCTTCGTAGTCAATACCCCAATTACACCTGGCGCAAGGCAACCACTGACATACTTTGTGTAGCCTTAGATGCTTCTTTTCCTTTTTTTTTTTTTTTAACCTAAAGCAGGAGTCTCCAAACGTTTTCTGTGAACAAAACAATAGTTGATACTTTAAGATGCTAGTCATGGTTACAGACCCCGAATTGCAATTCTCTGCTTATCGCAAATTAACCCAACTTTGCTGGAGAAATATCTGGCAGTCTATTCATTTTAGGTCAACAGAATTCACCATATTCCTAGAACAAAACGAGAAATATATATATACTCGTCTTAGTAGATATAGAAAAAAAGGATTTCTTAAAATTCAATACTTATTCATGTTAACAACCCTTATGAAGCTAGGGATAGAAGGATTTCCTATTTTGTTGATTAATATATAATAAACACCCATAAATTCAACAATCAGCCTAAGTAAATCAATGAAAATAGTTAAATCTATGTTTCCATCCCTAACCCATCCCTCTGTCTTCCACCTCTATAAGAAAGCATTATGTGAATTCTATGTTTAATATTCTCTTGTTTTTTATCAACTTAACTGAGATTTAATTTAAATATCATCACATCTTCCATATTAAGTATTTGGTAAAATGATTTTTGACAAATGTATATACCTATGAAACCACCAATGTGATAAAGATATACATTTTCAACCTCATAAAGATTCCTTGAACCCCTTCGTAGTCAATACCCCAATTACACCTGGCGCAAGGCAACCACTGACATACTTTGTGTAGCCTTAGATGCTTCTTTTCCTTTTTTTTTTTTTAACCTAAAGCAGGAGTCTCCAAACGTTTTCTGTGAACAAAACAATAGTTGATACTTTAAGATTTGTGGGTGAAAAGTGTCTGTCCCTGCTATTCAACTCTACCTTTGTAGAAGGTTAAAAAGCTATAGACTGTATGTGAATAAATGTGTTTGGCTTTGTTCCAATAAAATTCTGTTTTAAAACCAGTAAGCAATTGAGTTTGGCCCACTGAGGGTAATTTACTGATCATTGATATAGAGTATCACGTAAATGAAAACAAATTGCATATATTATTTTTAAGATTGTCTTAAGATTATACTGTTTTTAAGATTCACGTTGCTGCATGTATCAGTATTTGTTCCCATTTTATTGCTACTTATGCTATGGATTTTAATTGTATGGGTATAATCACAGTTTGTTAATGCGTTCCATCCTTTGATGGGAATTTGGCTGAACCCGTGCCCTCAGTACTGAAAGAACGGAGTCCTAACCACTGGACTGCCAGGGAATTCCCTATTTTTAGTTTTTTAAGAAACTTCCTTACTGTCCTCCATAGCAGCTGCACCAATTTACATTCCTACCAACAGTGTAGGAGGGTTCCCTTTCCTCCACATCCTCTCCAGCATTTATTTGTAGACATTTTCATGATGGCCATTCTGACCAATGTGAGATGATACCTCATTGTAGTTTTGATTTGCATTTCTTTAATTATTAGGGATGTTGAGCATTTTTTCATGTGCCTATTGGCCATCTGTACATCTTTGGAGAAATGTCTATTTAGGTCTTCTGCCCATTTTTTGATTGGATCTTTTTTTTATTGAATTGTATGAACTGTTTACGTATTTTGGAAATTAAGCCTTTGTCGGTCACATCGTTTGCAAATATTTTCTCCCAGTCCTAAGTTGTATTTTCTTTTTGTTTATGCTTTCCTTTGCTATGCAAATGCTTGTAAGTTTGATTAGGTCCCATTTGTTTATTTTTGCTTTTAATTCTATTGCCTTGGGAGACTGACCTAAGAAAACACTGCTATGATTTATGTCAGAGAATATTTTGCCAATGTTCTCTTCCAGGAATGTTAGGGTGTTATGTCTTACTAAGTCTTTAAGCCCTTTTGAGTTCATTTTTGTGTATGGTGTGAGGGAGTGTTCTAATTTCATTGATTTCCATATGGCTGTACCAGCTTTCCCAACCACTTGCTCAAGAGACTGTCTTTTCCTCATGGTATATCTTTGCCTTCTTTGTCAAAGATTAATTGAATGTACGTGTGTGGATTTATTTCTGGGCTCTCTATTATGTTCCCTTGATCCATATGTCTGTTTTTGTGCCAATATCATGCTGTTTTAATTACTGAAGCTTTGTAGTATTGACTGAAGTCTGGGAGGGTTATGCCTCCAGCTTTGTTCTTTTTCTTCAGGATTCCTTTGGCAATTCTGGGTTTTTTTATGGTTCCATATACATTTTAGGATTATTTGTTCTAGTTCTATGAAAAATGTCATGGGTAATTTGATAAGGATTGCATTAAGTCTGTAGATTTCTTTGGGTAGTGTGGCTATTTTAACAATATTAATTCTTCCAGTGCCAGAGCATGGGATTGCTTTCCATTTCTTTGAATCATCTTCAGTTTCCTTTATCAGTGTTTTAAAGTTCTCAGCATATAAGTCTTTCACCTCCTTGGTCAGGTTTATTCCTAAGTATTTTATTTTATTTTATTTTATTGATATGATTTTAAAGGAATTTTTTTTTTTTACTTTCCCTTTCTGGTGTTTCATGGTTATTATAAAGAAATGCAGCAGACTTCTGTATGTTAACCTTGATTCTTGCTACTTTGTTGAATTCGTTTATCAGTTCTAGTAGTTTGGGTGTGGAGTCTTTAGGGTTTTCTATATAGTGTGTCATGTCATCTGCATATGATGACAATTTTACCTCTTCCCTTCCAATTTAGATACATTTTATTTCTTTTTTGTGTGTGATTGCTGTGGCTAGGACTTCTAATTCTTTGTTGAATAGAAGTGGTGAGAGTGGGTATCCTTGTCTTGTTCCAGATTTTAGTGGGAAGGCTTTCAGCTTTTCATTGTTAAGTATTATGTTGGCTGTGGGTTTATCATAAATAGCTTTCATTATGTTAAGGTATATTCCCTCTATACCCAATTTGGTAAGAGTTTTTATCATGAATAGATGTTGAATTTTATGAAATGCTTTTTCTGCATCTATTGAGATGATCATTTGGTTTTTGTCTTTTCTTTTGTTGATGTGGTTCATCACATTGATTGATTTGTGTATGTTGAACCATCCTTGTGACCCTGGGATGAATCCAACTTGATTGTGGTATATGATCTTTTTCCATTTGTTAGATTCAGTTTGCTAATATTTTGTTGATTTTTTGCATCTATATTCATCAAAGATATTGGCCTATAATCTTCTTTTTTTGAAGTATCTTTGGTATGTTATCATGGTGATAGTGGCTTCAAAGAATGACTTTGGGAGTGTTCCCTCCTCTTCAGTCTTTTGAAGAGTTTGAGAAGGATCAGTATAAGTTATATGTTTGGTAGAATTCCCCAGTGAAGTCATCTGGTTCTGGACTTCTATTTGCAGGGATTTTTTTATTATTATTACAGATTATATTTCACTTCTGGTGATTGGTTTGTTCAAATTATCTACTTCTTCTTGATTCAGTTTTGGTAGGCTGTATGTTTCTAGAAATGTGTCCATAGATATGAACTTTTGAAACATAGTTCAGGGAATGTTTCAAGATTATAAGAAAATAAACTTTTACAAGTAAGTGCCTCAATCTACATTCTCTCCAGAATTCGTTATGCTCAAATTTCTTAACACATGCCAATAAATGAGTGGAGAATGGTATTTCATTGTATTTTTGATTTGCCTGCCCCTGATTGCTAATGAGTTTTAGCATATTTGTATCTACATATAATCTGCAATTAATCTATTCTTTGAGATTTTAGTTTCGATTATCACATATTTTACTTCTGGAATCTCCTTCAAGTTATTACAAATTTGCTTAAAAAAATCCAACAATTTGCTTCTTTTTTTATATACTTAAATAGCTTAGACCCATTTATTTTCATCTTACAAATCCATAATCTATGTCCTTACAGTCTATTATTTTAACTTTTTTGGCCAGTTCTCACTCATTGGTGGTTGGTTTCTCTATGTGCTTATAATTTTGATGTGTTCATGTTCAGATGGCTCATCTTGGAAATCTTTTTATCTAAAGATGATTTTCACCCAAATAGGATTTCTGCTTGCCTGAGCTGCACTGGGGCCATTCTAATATGCAACTGTTTTAAGATTATGCCGAATCTTGATGTTTTATGTAAATGCAAACTCACATAAAGTCAAGATTGTGGTTATATTTTCTCTCAGTGAAGACTTTGTCTCCTCAGAATCCTGGCAGGGACGTGGGAACGGTAAATGAGGAAGTATGCTAATGGCTTTTTCTTCAAGAAATGTGGCTCCCCTTCTCTTCTTATTTCCCATATGTAGCTTGTGTTAGAATTTGACCTCCAATTGTTTTCTGATTGGAAGGTTGATTATCCCATTGAAGTCTGATTAGCACCAAATATGTGTCAAGAGGAAATTACTTTTGATGCTGGTGACTTATATCAGCTTATTATTTTTCTACCTCTTTTCCTAACCCTGGAGAGATGCAACCCAGAGGACAGGCAGATTCCAGTGTTTTCTGAGGAAAGTATAAAAACAGTTTGTCACTTAAGTCTGTTTTATTCAGGTCTTGAAACAGGTTTCCTCTTTTCCTATTATCTCTCTATCTTATCACCTAGTTTTATTTTCTTCCTATAATTACATGGTCTAAAACTGTCTTGTTTATTTGTTTGTTTTTTGTTTCCTTCTCTTGGCTTTATTCTGTTAGGTAGCAGGCCATCAATAAATATATGTTCTAAAAAAAGAAATTGTTTACACTTATTAAATCTGACAAATTGTGGTAGGCTGAGTATTGCATTCGCATAATCACTTCTGATAAAAGGATTAAACATCCCTTCCCATTGTCATGTGACTTAAAGTGTTCATGGGAAATGTTTGCCTTCACATTCCATGGATGATTGTTTTAGCTGTGGCAGTCACTTTGGTCACTGGTGGGGTGAATGTGATAATACCATATCCAAGCTGAAGCTTTAAGTGCCAGGGAGTATTTTCTCAGAATTCTTGCTTTTGTGCCATGAGAAAGTCATGGCAGAAGGAGGAGTTACTCCTTCAGCCTAATTCCCAGAAGAAGAAACTAGTAGCATTAGAGATAAATCATACTTTTGCAGGGCAAGATTTAAGGGCCATCTACTATGATATCAAAGCTGATTAATCCGGTACTATCAATTTCTCTATGAAGTGATCCTTACCCACCATATGAAGTGGTCCCTTTAATCATCTCTCATACTGGGAAATAATTCATTCATTTCTTCATTCACTAATTTATTCAATACATTTATTTATGACTTATACAAGGTAAAATGAAGTATTTGTGGTATAAAAAGAGAAAGAAGAAGCATACAAATAAGATTTGAGTTGAAATGACGAGTTGTAGCAGGTATGTTAAGAAACACTTTGAGAAAATTCAAAATAGATGAGTACAATTTTTAACTGGGAGGCAAGGTGAGGCTGCCAGTACAATAGTATTTGAGATAAGTCTTGAATAATGCTTAAGATTTTAACACAGGCTAGGGTGTCTGAATTGCAGAATAGAGATAAAAGCTAAAAGAAAGCTTTTAGCTTCTTTTTCTTTTTGCTTCTTTCCAGTGGTCAAGAATATGTGTATCAAAATATAGAGACAAAACCAAGACTTGTTTGGTGAGTGTCTAGTTTGCAAGTGAGTATAACAGAACATATAATTAAATGCACAGTGAATAAACAGATATACCATTTGAATATTGAGGAAGGGAACATCAAGTTTCTTAGACTTGGATTTAAATACAGATATCAAACTTGTATGTCAGTAGCTAGACAATACACCTGCTTATAAAGCAAAAGTAAATTTTGATAGTTGATCCTGTTAACATTTGGAGTATCAATTAAAATGACCCTTTAACTTAAGGGTTAAGTTTTTTTGCTCTCTGAAATATGGAAATGCAGACTAATAGATAATGTATATACCCTCAATAGATAGGTTAACCTCATTAGGAGACCAGTACTAAAGTGAAGATTCTTAATTTAATAAAGATGGCCAGAAATATGTTTTTGTAAAAATAGATATCAGAATTGTTTGCTTTAGTAATATTCAAAGTCAGCAAAAAAGACTTATTTTGTAGTTTTCAGAATAAACTGAGGTGGTATGCTTCTCATATCAGATACTGTGTCCTCCTTTCATTTAAAAAATGTAAGCACTAGCTGAAAGAGTAAATCTATAAATATTACAGTTTGTAGCTAAGTTTTTGCAACATCTCACAGTTTAGTAATCAAATAATTTAAAATGTTTGATCAGTACAGTTAAAAAATAAAACTATGGCAAACTATCCAAGAATAATACAACTATATTTTCTTCCCTATTCATTTCTCAAACCTAGTACTGATTGTGTTTGGAGTCTTAGGAGACACACTGCTGCAAACGACCCCTATGTCCAGGAAGTTGTATAGGCAAATATATTAATGATTAAATAACATTTATTGGGCATCAACTATGAGCTCAAGGCTACACTAGGTGCTAGGGTTATAAAGAAGAGGTCAGGGTGGATATTGCTTGGTCGGATGGCGTTTATGGTCTATTGGAGGAATGGCATATTTGAAAAACAATCACAATAATCAGTGTATAATTTCTAACAGTTTTAATAATTCTAAAAAAAAATGAGGTCATTTATATACCTCTAAGAAATGAATCTGGCCTATAATAACAGTGGAAGGGTCTTGAATTCTCCTAATGTGAGATTGGAACTGGGATGGTATGATGAACAGGGGTTGATGGGAGTGTGTGAAGGTTAGGTGTATATGCAAGATATATATACAGAGTACATTAACACACTTGGTATGATATGTGCACATACATGTTACTTACTGTTATTATTAGGCATTTTATGCCAGTTATACTTAAAACATATTTGTTTTTATACACATACAATTCTTTGTAAATACACATTTAAAAAAAAATTCTGGAAGAATCATGAGGCAGGGAATGAGATGAATTCCCTTAATTAATAATCAAATAGAAACCTGGAAATACTCTGAATAACAGTTTAATTAAAAAAACAAAACTAAGCCTTCCCATGAATAACTGTGCTTAAGCTTTTGTCAAATGTAAAGTGTGATATATTGTTGGTACACCATGTTAACTTCTTTTCTGGGGTTTTTTTGGGGGGGGATGGTTTAAAATCTGTTTTCAGTAATACACACTTTGGTTTTCAGTGAACATTTTTTTTTCTCTCTTTCAATGATATATTGATCATAAAATTTTCAAAAACCGTGATTTTAATATGAAAATTATACTTCAACTTTTATTTACAGGTTTTTTTTTTCTGCTATGTTGTTATGTCTGCAATTTTATGAAGGACTGATCAAGTCAATCTATTTGAGGGGAATTTCTTTTTAAATTAGGTTTTGGAAGTTTCCACCAAAGCATAAACAAATATTCCAGGTAAGGAAAGGAGGTGTGAAATAAGAACAAATGGAAACTGTCTGTGTGACTGTATTTGAGTGAGTTTAAGAAAAGTGGAGGAATATTGACAGAAGACAAATTACCTTGTAATTGCATCTAGAAATAGCTTCTTTTAATGTAGTAAACAAATGTCATTCTGGCTGTACACATCAGAAAATAGTTGCAAATAGACTGAATAAAATAAAAATGAAAGAGTTGACATGCTTGAGAGAGCTAGGAGCTGACTGAGCATTCCTCTAAAACTATTTTAAAAAATAAGTGAAAATAAGGCAACTGGAATTTTCTATTTTAGGAGGAATGTCTTAGTGCTGCTACCACAGAGCAGCCCATTCTTCTGCTAAACAAATTCTTCCCAGAAATTGTCTCAGAATTATGATATATAAAATAACAATACAAATGATTTATACTATAACTGGAGATGGTTGAATATTTTTAACTGGAGAATCATTCTGCTTTATGAAAATGGAAGTAGTTCCAATTTCACATTATTACCTTAGGCTATGATCTGTGCTGTGACTGGTACCTATAGCCTACTCACATGTCTCAGAGGAGAAAGATATCGTCTAGAACCACAACTTGGATGGAGACCTGGGGTAGGCTGGAGAATCCATTAAAGCCAGAAACGTTTAAAAAATCTTTCAGAAGGAGGACCTTCAAGATGGCGGAGGAGTAAGACGTGGAGATCACCTTCGTCCCCACAAATATATCAAAAATACATCTACATGTGGAACAACTCCTACAGAACACCTACGGAATGCTGGCAGAAGACCTCAGGCTTCCCAAAAGGCAAGAAACTCCCCATGTACCTGGGTAGGGCAAAAGGAAAAAAAAAAAAAACAGAGACAAAAGAATAGGGTTGGGACCTGCACCTCTGGGAGGAGCTGTGAAGTAGGAAAAGTTTCCACACACTAGAAAGCCCTGTCACTGGCAGAGAAGGGGGGTGGGTGGGTGGGGGTGAAGCTTCAGAGCCACAGAGGAGAGTGCAGCAACAGGGGTGGAGAGGGCAAAGCTGAGAGATTCCCACACAGAGGATCGGTGCTGACCAGCACTCACCAGCCTGGGAGGCTTGTCTGCTCACCCACTGGGGCGGGTGGGGGCTGGGATCTGAGGCTCGGGCTTTGGTTGTCAGATCCCAGGGAGAGGACTGAGACTGGCTGCATGAACACAGCCTGAAGGGGGCTAGTGTGCCACAGCTAGCTGGGAGGGAGTCCGGGAAAAAGTCTGGAATTGCCTAAGAGGCAAGAGACCATTGTTTCAGGGTGCGTGAGGAGAGGGGATTCAAAGCACCACCTAAATGAGCTTCAGAGACAGGCACAAGCTGCAGCTATCAGCGTGGACACCAGAGACTGGAATGAAACGCTAAGGCTGCTGCTGCAGCCACCAAGAATCCTGTGTGCAAGCACAGGTCACTATCCACACTTCCCCTCCTGGGAGCCTGTACAACCCACCACTGCCCGGGCCCTGTGATCCAGGGGCAACTCTCCTGGGAGAACACAAAGCACACCTCAGGTTGTTGCAAGTTCATGCTGGCCTCTGCAGCCACAGGCTCGCCCTGCATTCCTTACCCCTCCCTCCCCGTGGCCTGAGTGAGCCAGAGGCACCTAATCAGCAGCTCCTTTAACTGCCTCCTGTTTGGGTGAAGAACAGATGCCGGAGTGCAACGTACATGCAGAGGCGGGACCAAATCCAAAGCTGAAACCCAGGAGCTGTGCAAACAAAGAAGGGAAAGGGAAATTTCTCCCTGCAGCTTCAGAAGCAGTGGATTAAATCTCCACAATCACTTGACATGCCCTGCATCTGTGGTATACCTGAATAGACAACCAATCATCCCAAAATTGAGGTGGTGGACTTTGGGAGCGACTGTAGACTTGGAGTTTGCTGTATGTGACTGACTAGATTCTGATTTATGTATTCATCTTAGTTTAGTTTTTAGTGCTTGTTATCATTGGTGGATTTGTTTATTGGTTTGGTTGCTCTCTTCTTCTTTTTTTGAATTACTTTAAAAAAATTTTAATACTAATGTGTTTTAATACTTTATTTTAATAACTTTATTTTATTATTATTTTTCTTTTTTTCTATTTTTTCTCCATTTTCTTCTGAGCTGTGTGGCTTACAGGGTCTTGGTGCTCCACCCGGGTGTCAGGCCTGAGCCTCTGAGGTGGGAGAGCCAAGTTCAGGGCATTGGACCACAAGAGACCTCCAAGCCAAATGGAATATCAATTTGTGACAGCTGTCCCAGAGATCTAGGTCCCAACACTAAGACCCAGCTCCACTAGATGACCAGCAAGCTCCAGTGCTGGACACCCTATGCCAAACAACGAGCAAGACAGGAACACAACCCCAACCATTAACAGAGAGGCTGCCTAAAATCATAATAAAGTCACAGACACCCCCAAACACACCGCTGGACACAACCTTGCACACCAGAAAGACAAGATCCAGCCCTACCCACTAGAGCACAGGCACCAGTCCCCTCTACCAGAAAGCATACACAACCCACTGAACTAGCTTTATCAACTGGAGAAAGACACCAAAAACCATGGGAACTATGAACCTGCATCTTGCAAAAAGGAGACCCCAAACACAGTAAGTTAAGCAAAATGAGAAGACAGAGAAATAGGCATCAGATGAAGGAGCAAGGTAAAAACCCACCAGAAAAAGCAAATAAAGAGGAAATGGGCAGTCTACCTGAAAAAGAATTCGGAGTAATGATAGTGAAGATGATCCAATATCTTGGAAATAGAATGGAGAATATACAAGAAACGTTTAACAAGGACCTCAAGGAACTAAAGAGCAAACAAAAAATGATGAACAACACAATAAATAAAATTAAAAATTCTCTAGAAAGAATCAATAGCAGAAAAACTGAGGTAGAAGAACAGATAAGTGACCTGGAAGATAAAATAGTGGAAATAACTACCGCAGAGCAGAATAAAGAAAAAAGAATGAAAAGAATTGAGCACATTGTCCACCTCTGGGACATTAAACTCACCCAAAATTTGAACTACAGGGGTCCAGGAAGAAGAAGAGAAAAAGAAAGGGACTGAGACAGTATGTGAAGATATTATAGTTGAAAACTTCCCTAACATGGGAAAGGAAATAGTCAATCAAATCCAGGAAGCACAGAGAGTCCCATACAGGATAAATCCAAGTAGAAACACACCAAGACACATATTAATCAAACTACCAAAATTAAATACAAAGGAAAAAAAAGCAGAAAAGGAAAAGGAACAAAAAACATACAAGGGAATCCCCATAAGTTTAACAACTGATCTTTCAGCAGGAACTCTGCAGGACATATTTAAAATGATGAAAGGGAAAAACCTTCAACGAAGATAACTCTACCCAGCAAGGATCTCATTCACATTCGCTAGATAAATTAAAACCTTTACACACAAGCAAAAGTTACGAAAATTCAGCACCAGCAACCCAGCTTTACAACAAATGATAAGGGAACTTCTCTAGGCAGGAAACAAGAGAAGAAAAAGACCTACAATAACAAACCCAAAACAATGAAGAAAATGGTAATAGGAACACATATATCAATAATTATCTTAAATGTAAATGGATTAAAT
>NC_041233.1:17648286-17653635 GCF_002837175.3 Physeter macrocephalus | reverse complement strand
AAAAAATCTGTAAAAAATACAAACACATGGAGGCTAAACAATACACTACTTAATAACCAAGAGATCACTGAAGAAATCAAAGAGGAAATCAAAAAATACCTAGAAACAAATGACAATGAAAACACGACAACCCAAAACCTATGGGATGCAGCAAAAGCAGTTCTAAGAGGGAAGTTTATGGCAATACAATCCTACCTTAAGAAACAAGAAACATCTCAAATAAACAACCTAAACTTACACCTAAAGCAATTAGAGAAAGAAGAACAAAAAAATCCCAAAGTCAGCAGAAGAAAAGAAATCATAAAGATCAGACCAGAAATAAATTTAAAAAGAAATGAAGGAAATGATAGCAAGATCAATAAAACTAAAAGCTGGTTCTTTGAGAAGATAAACAAAGTTGATAAACCATTAGCCAGACTTATTAAGTAAAGAGGGAGAAGACTCAAATCAACAGAATTAGAAATGAAAAACAAGAAGTAATAACTGACACTGCAGAAATACAAAGGATCATGACAGATTACTACAAGTAACTATATGCCAATATAATGGACAACCTGGAAGAAATGGACAAATTCTTAGAAAAGAAAAACCTTCGTAGACTGAACCAGGAAGAAATAGGAAGTATAAACAGATCAATCACAAGCACGGAAATTGAAGCTGTGATTAAAAATCAACAGCACATTAAAAGGGTCATACACCATGATCAAGGGGGGTTTATCCCAGGAATGCAAGGATTCATCAATATACACAAATCAATCAATGTGATAAACCATATTGATAAACCACATTAATAACCTGAAGTAGAAAAAACATATGATCATCTCAATAAATGCAGAAAAACTCACAAAATTCAACAACCATTTATGATAAATTCCCTCCACAAAGTAGACATAGAGGGTACTTACCTCAACTGAATAGAGGCCATATATGACAAACCCACAGCCAACATTGTTCTCAATGGTGAATAACAGAAACCATTTCGACCAAGATCAGGAACAAGAAAAGGTTGCCCACTCTCACCACCAGTATTCAACATAGTTTCGGAAGTTTTATCAAAGCAATCAGAGAAGAAAAAGAAATAAATGGAATCCAAATCAGAAAAGACGAAGTAAAACTGTCACTGTTTGCAGATAACATGATAGTATACGTAGAGAATCCCAAAGATGCTACCAGAAAACGACTAGAGCTAATCAATGAATTTGGTATGGAGAGATATACCATGTTCTTGGATTGGAAAGATCAACATTGTGAAAATGACTATACTACCCAAATCAATCTACAGATTCAGTGCCATCTCTATCAAACTACCAATGGCATTTTTAACAGAACCAGAAAAAAAAATTTCACAATTTGTATGGAAACACAAAAGACCCCAAATAGCCAGAGCAATCTTGAGAAAGAAAAACAGAGCTGGAGGAATCAGACTCCCTGACTTCCAACTATACTACAAAGCTACAGTAATCAAGACAGTATGGTACTGGCACAAAAACAGAAATATAGATCAATGGAACAAGATAGAAGCCCAGAGATAAACCCACACACATATGGTCACCGTATTTTTTTTGTGTGTGTGTGTGTGTGTTACATGGGCCTCTCAAAAGATCCCGAATAGCCAAAGCAATCTTGAGAAAATAAAACGAAGTTAGAGGAATTAGGTTCCCTGACTTCAGACTATACTACAAAGCTACAGTAATCAAGACAGCATGGTACTGGCACAAAAAAAGAAATACAAATCAATGAAATCGGATGGAAAGCCCGGAGACAAACCCATGCACCTATCGTCACCTTATTTTTCATAAAGGAGGCAAGGATATACAATGGAGAAAAGACAACCTCTTTAATAAATGGTGCTGGGAAAACTGGACAGCTACATGTAAAAGAATGGAATTAGAACACCCCCAAACACCATGCACAAAAATAAACTCAAAATGGATTAAAGACATAAATAAGTCCAGACACTATAAAACTCTTAGAGGAAAACATAGGCAGAACACTATGATATAAATCACAGAAAGATCCTTTTTGACCCACCTCCTAGAGACATGGAAATTAAAAAAATAAATAAAGAAATGGGACCTAATGAAACTTAAAATCTTTTGCACAGCAAAGGAAACCATAAACAAGATGAAAAGACAGCCCTCACAATGGGAGAAAATATTTGCAAATGAAGCAGCTGACAAAGCATTAATCTCCAAAATTTACAAGCAGCTCATGCAGCTCAATATCCAAACAACAAACAACTCAATCCAAAAATGGGCAGAAGACCCAAATAGACATTTCTCCAAGAAAGATATACAGATTGCCAACAAACACATGAAAGGATTCTCAACATCACTAATCATTAGAGATATGCAAATCAAAACTACGATGTATCACCTCACACCAGTCAGAATGGCCATCATCAAAAAATCTACAAGCAATAAATGCTGGAGAGGGTGTGGAGAAAAGAGGACCCTCTTGCACTGCTTGGGTAGGAATGTAAATTGATATAGCCACTATGAACAACAGTGTGGAGGTTCCTTAAAAAACTAAAAATAGAACTACCATATGACCCAGCAATCCCACTACTGGGCATATACCCAGAGAAAACCATAATTCAAAAAGACACATGCACCCCATTGTTCATTGCAGCACTATTTACAATAGCCAGGTCATGGAAGCAACCTAAATGCCCATTGACAGATGAATGGATAAAGAATATGTGGTACATATATACAATGGAATATTAGTCAGCCATACAAAGGAACGAAATTGGGTCATTTGTAGAGACGTGGATGGATCTAGAGTCTCATACAGAGTGAAGTCAGTCAGAAAGAAAAAAACAAATATCATATATTAATGCATATATGTGGAACCTAGAAAAACGGTACAGATGAACCAGTTTGCATGGCAGAAATAGAGACACAGATGTAGAGAACAAACGTATGGACACCAAAGGGGGAAAGTGACAGGGGCTTTGGTGGTGGTGTGATGAATTAGGAGATTGGGATTGACATGTATACACTAATATGTATTAAATGGATAACTAATAAGAACCTGATGTATAAAAAAGTAAATAAAATTAAATTTAAAAATTAAATTAAAAAAAAAGTCATGTACCCTGGTGTTCATTGCAGCACTATTTACAGTAGCCAGGACATGGAAGGCACTTAAGTGTCCATCGACAGATGAATGGATAAAGAATATGTGGCACTTATATACAATTGGATATTACTCAGCCATAAAAAGAAATGAAATTGAGTTATTTGTAGTGAGGTGGGTGGACCTAGAGTCTGTCATACAGCGTGAAGTAAGTCAGAAAGAGAAAAACAAATACCGTATGCTAACACATATATATGGAATCTAAAAAAAAAATGGTTCTGAAGAACCTTGGGTGGACAGGAATAAAGACACAGATGTAGAGAGTGCACCTGAGGACATGGGAAGGGGTAATTGTAAGCTGGGACGAAGTGAGAGAGTGGCATGGACATATATACACTACCAAATGTAAAATTGATATCTAGTGGGAAGTAGCCACATAGCACAGGGAGATCAGCTTCATGCTTTGTCACCACCTGGAGGGGTGGGATAGGGAAGGTGGGAGGGAGACACAAGGCGGAGGGGAGATAGGGATATATGTATGCATATAGCTGATTCCCTTTGTTATACAGCAGAAACTACCACAACATTGTAAAGCAATTATGCTCCAGTAAAGATGTTTAAAAAAAAAAATGCTCTCTTTACTAATACGGTCATCCCCTCAGTCCATGCACAGATTTTTATGGACATGCTTTCCTGCTTTTCCCTTCCCTTTATTCTTAGTACCTAATCCTTGGAGAGGTAACCCCAATTCCTCTCAGATATAACCTTGGTTTTTGCATGCACACGAAACACTTCTATGTATATCTTTAAAGCTTGTGTAAGCCTCTCGGACATCTTTGTAAAAAGACTTTATGAGTATGTAAGAATTCTGTAGGAACTGGCCTCGAGGAATTTTTGAAAAGAACTCATAACCGAAAGCTGGAAACTTTCTAAATTCATTGGAGCAGCATCCCAGGAACATCTCAGTATTCGCTCTCTTGAGAGAAACTTGTATAATGGCCCTCTTAGAAGCAAGCATGTTATAATATTAAGCTTGATTTCATTCAGTTCTAAAGCAAGAGGGGCACCCCTTGACTTAAGAGAACAAAGCCACGTGAAATTTTCACCAAGTAACAAGGGGTAATATTTGACACACAAAACTGGGTTTAACTGAAACCCACAAACTAAGGCAGAGTCTAAATTCACCTGCACATCTAAATACCCCTTTTCTCCCAGGCGTTATTTTTTGCACACTTGCTTTTAGCATTGTTTCAATGTATCAGAAATATGAGCCAGGCAAATAAGGAAAAGTTTCAGTAAGTTGAAAAGTGTTGGTTTTCAACTTGACTACTTATAAGAATCCACTATGGAATTTATACAAAATTGATGTTCCTATTCCTGCATTAAACCTACTATAACTGACTCTCTGGAGTTGGAGCTTAGACATCTTCAATTTTTAAAAAGTTCCACATATATTGATATTTTTTATATGCCTCCTTTGTTGCAAATCCATGGTCTAGAAGCAGTTAAGGCTAAATTAAGGAAATCTTGACAACTTATCCCCATCAGAATACTTCGTATTTTAGAAGTTATATAATCAATTGTCAATCAATATTTTAATTTATTGCTGTTGAATAGTGTTTTCTCACATAGATCTTAAACCCAGCGTGGATAGCATCCCCTAGTTGTAGCCTCTGCAAAGAGGAAAACAATTCATACAGCTAGTTAGTGTGCAGCTAAGAAATTCTTCCCCCCATTCTAATAAACTAAGAGTTATGAAATATCTCAATAAAGGGACAGTCATTAACACTTCTAATTTGACTTATGCTACTGAAAAAGTTAATAAATTTTCTGAAACTTATGAAGCATCAGGAAAACTTTGTGGTTTTCTATTGCCTGATCTTTTGAAATGTGACTGTGTATGTGGAAAATAATCTAAAAACAAACACTAACAGTCTTCTGAAATTCATGGGTTTTGCACATTACATTTTTCTGTGGCTGCATACACATTATATGTGGATGATGCAGAGTGAATCTGAATTTGTCAGCTGAATATTTTCTTTCCCAGTAGTGCTTCCATATGTCAAATATACTTCAAAAGGCCAACACATGCAATTCCCCAAGTAAATGAACAAAGGAATACACATTGTATTCTATGTGCCTTCTTAACTTTCCCCCAACTTGTATGCATGTTATATGAGAATCTACAAAATATATTCACAGGGCTTCCCTGGTGGCGAAGTGGTTGAGAGTCCGCCTGCCGATGCAGGGGACACGGGTTCGTGCCCT
>NC_041233.1:17640569-17648195 GCF_002837175.3 Physeter macrocephalus | reverse complement strand
GAGAGGCCCGCGTACCGCAAAAAAAAAAAAAAAAAAAAAAAAAAAAATATATATATATATATATATATATATATTCACAAATCATCAGTGCATCATGAGAAGAGTATTCAACTAGTATCCAAGGAGCACAGAGAATAATTAGGATAGCTTTAGTTTGAAATCGAGTAGTTATTCTGAGAACCTAGAGGTCAGAATTGCATCAGGATTAAGCAGTGATCCAACCTTGCCTCTATAATAGCTCCATTTTTAAAATTTAAACAAAGTCATCTGGTAATATCTTATAATTGTATCTTTCTCATAACAGTGCTTCTCAGCCTTGAAAGCACATTTTAATTATTAACTAGAGTTCTACCTGAGAGATTCTGATTTAATTGATGTTGAGTAGGGCCAAGAAATAATTTTTTGAAATCCCAGATGTTTCAAATATTTTAGAATAATATTATTTATCTTTGTGGTATTTGTATATAGTTATATAGAATATGAAAATTTGTACATAAAGTAGTGATGCGATTATATGAATGTCATAAGTACTGTCAAATTCGTAAGAGAACCTGAGAAGTAACATGCAGAACTGACATTTCTAACTTAAGTGTTTATATCATAGTGGCAGACGAAGTTTTCCAAGTTTTCCTTAAAAGCTCTCCTTATCTTGTATCATAAAATGTGTTATGGTGTGCAAAAGCTTTGAAGTTTCATTAGGTCTCATTTGTTTATTTTTGTTTTTATTTCCATTTCTCTGAGGAGGCTATTAACAAGGCTCACTCAGACTGCGCCGCATGAGAAGGGAACATAGTCTCATTATTAACCTCGGTGTATTAATATTTGATAAAGCATCTTCATGATGATAGATAGCAGTCACCCAGAACAGGAGAACAGCTGTGGTTCTGCAAAGCATTCTCAAAGAGGAGGAACAGCTTTTATCAAGAGGGGACAATAGGAGAAAGTGTTATGTCCTGGGCAGGGAAAACTGCCCTGGACCACACAGTGCAGGTGGCACACTGGCCTCCCTCGTAGGTTGGTCTACACAGGTAACTGGCAGGTTTCTCTGCACAGTGGACTGTCTCAGGGGAAGAAGAAGAACTCACAATGGCTGACCTCCAAGAGAGAGCTGCTGAGCCAATTATTTTTTTCTTCTGACAGCGCATTAAAATGATTGCTGATGATTAAAGATATTTCTGTGAATAGTACATTTTCCCAATATCTAGTCTCTAAATAGAACTCTACTCCATGTTTTGAAATCTGAGAAGAAAACATTTTAAAAACTTCTCGTTAATGACACCATCTTTGTTCTCACAGGTAGCTTAAGAGAGACCTTTGGGCCATGCACACCTGATGCCTTGGTCTCCAGCAGCTGTTTTTAAAACTGTCAACTTAACAAGCTGCCAAGAAGCTGCTGACCCCTCCTGGCACAACTGTGATGGAATCCTGCTCTCTGAAAGAAATCATTCACCCTTTGGACACAAAGCCCTTCTCACACAACTGGGGCACCTGGGCTCAGAGTCATCCTGGTGCAGGTGGGGTGAGACCAAGCATCACTTTTTGCCACCAGAGTCAGGAAGGAGTCCATACCACCCTCTCTGGGGAGTTTCCAAAGGGTCCAGGCTGGTGGGCAGGGAGTGCCAGGATCTGAGGACCACTGTCCTAAGGCTCTGATGGAATACCTGCCAGTCACAGAACTTAACCTTGGGGCCTGGGCACAGTGGGTCTGGAAGACATTCAAGGTTCAGAGTGGCAGCAACCATGTGCTTCAGAGTACAGGGACACGGCCTGCAGTGCACCCGCTGCCCTGTTGCGTTCTCTGAACTGTCTTAAAGCAACCTCACCTCTGGCCTCACCTCATTTCTAGTAAGAAGGCTACAAAGAGAGAATGTGGAAAGGAAGCACATCTCTAGTTTGAAACATGACTTGGATTCTGATTTAAAGGCAAAAGCAGAGTGGGCTACACAATTTTGTGCATTTTGTCTTAAAAGGGAGGCTCTGTGTAGTTTGTCCCTTAGTAATTGTTCAATGAGCCAAAAAAGGGGAGAAAGGACGTGTCGGGTCCTCCCCTCCTCACAGCCTCCTCAGGAGGCCCCAGCCTGCTCTCTGCACCGCAACCTTCCAGATGCCTCTGCACCAATGAGCTGGAAATCACGCAGCGGGCGGCACTTGGGATGCGGGGAGGCTGAGCTGTGTGCGTGCATAAGGCAGGCAGGGGATGTGGGATGGAGGCTAATGCACAAGGTTTCTCTTTTCAGGGCATCTTTCTGTTGTCTTCCTAAGGAACGACATGGCTACGATCCGACTTAAGGGTAAGGTGTGATGAAGTGATAGAGTGGCATGGACATATATACACTACCAAACATAGGGTGGATAGCTAGTGGGAAGCAGCCGCATAGCACAGGGAGATCATCTAGGTGGTTTGTGACCACCTAGAGGGGTGGGATAGGGAGGGTGGGAGGGAGGGAGTCGCAAGAGGGAGGAGATATGGCAACACGTGTATATGTATAGCTGATTCACTTTGTTGTAAAGCAGAAAGTAACACAACATTGTAAAGCAATTATACTCCAATAAAGATGTTAAAAAAATGTGTTATGGGATTTTTACATTGCTACCATAGAGCTGAAGTTGCAAGGAATTTTGATATTTTGCTATAAGAAAGAGGACTTTGCTCTTTTACATATGAAGTTTGTGCAGGGTGTCTGTTTTAAATTATTCTCATCATATTAATTGTTCCGATTTCCGGAGTGAACATGGTAGCATCTACAGTGTTTTCTAAGATTTCCAAGATGCTATAATATTTTCTTATGTTCTCAGAAGCAGAAGAAATCTTTGTTTAGTAATGTAAAAATTATCTTATGAACTGGTGGTGTAGACCGAATAATTACCCTCAACTATTGTTTCCCTGTAATAGAATGAAATCTCTTCACCCATTGCTATGGGACTTGCCTGTGTATCCAATGGGAGTTTTATATATTCTTGTATCATTGATTTAGGACTTGGTATAGTTACATACTTTGCTCAATGGGATATAAGCGTAGTAAATTTTGCTCTAGCTTGGCAGAACCTAATTTAGTGATCATGTAGTTTGTTATGAGTGCTTTTGCTATTCCCCTTAATCATGAGGGAGCATACTTTCAAATTAAAGTAGGAAGACATTGTGGACCTACAGGGAACAGACCCATAGTCAATCTGCCGCTTTGAAAACTGCAACACAGCAACAAACCTTCAGAATCACAGCACCCACAGCTGAAATGTAGTATTAGTGAAATGACAAAATTTCATTGATCTTAGCTAGTAAGACTTTTGGATTTGTTTGTTACACAGAATTACTGCAGTAGAAGTCGACTGATACACACAGCTATTGATAAAATGTATCTTATATTAGTATATATCAAGACATGCTACATATTTCATCTACTGACAAACACCAGCTCTGGATATACATCCCTTCATTTTACAGTGAATAAAGATGGAGGAAATTGGAGCCTACCATAAAAACAAAAGTAAACCAAGGGACATTGAAAATGATTTTAAAGCCTAAGAATAAAAAAATTCCCTGAATATAAAAAAAATTATAGGAAATATTGGGGTCATCAATGTAACACAATAATATATTTTTATTATGAAATAGAAACAGGAAAATCTTAGGAAGGATTTGGCAGAGATTAAAGACAACAGGACAAAATAGAAAGAGGTATTGGTGAAATAAGGAAGGATTACAAAGTAACTAAAACTCAAAAACCAAAATAAATTGTTTTATATGGCAGTAAAATTCCACCTTGGGACACCATAGAAGAAAAAAATATAATCTTATAAGAACAGAGTTCTGCCCTGCAATATGAATTAAATTAAGATTCCACAAAATCTCTTAAAATTAAATGAAATTTATTTGTTAATATTGAATTAAACTTTTATATCAGTTTGTAATAGTTTGTTTTCTCTGCCACTTACTTATTTTCTGATAGTATTGATGAAACTTAAGAGCTGAACTGGATAAAGATATTTGAACAAGTTTACATGTAGTAGACATAATTGTGAAAAACTAGAAAGAATAAAATCTGACTAGTCAGCCAACCAATAGTGCAGCCTTACTATACTTCTCAAAAGAAATAATTAAAGAAAGAGAAATGAAGGAAGGAAAGAAGAAAGCAGGAAGGCAGGGAGACACACACACAGAGAAAGAGGATTATTATAGTTCACATTTTTTATTCCTGAGATCTGGGTCGGTTATCACGGTTCAAATATCACCTTTGCTAAAAGTAACTTCACCTCCCCACCACATTTTCTAGCCCTAATCACACTTCATTATTTTAGTTTTATCATTTTTAACTGTTATACATTTATTGAGTAATAAGTGACATGCAGTAAACTGCACATATTTAAAGTGTACAATTTGATAAGTTTTTGCATATGTGTACTGCTATGAAACCATCACTATAGACAAAATAGTGAGGATATCTACCACCCTCGCAAGTGGCTTTGTGCCCCTTTGTAAATTTTCCTTCCCATTTCTCTTCTATCTGATCCTTCCTCCAGGCAAACACTGATCTGTATTCGTCACTATATATTAGTTTGCCTTTTCTAGAGTTTTATAAAAATGGAATGACTTAGTATTCTTATTGACTGGCTTGTTTCAAGCAGCATGATTACTTTGACATTTATCCAGGTTGTTGTTTAAAATATTGATCATAAACAAGTCTATACTATTAATGTACCAGTCTATGTATAGACATTTTTTTTTCTCTTGGATATTTAGGGGAATGGAATATAGCTACATCAAATGGTAGATGTATGCTTGTCCTTTAAAAAACTGCCAAACTGTTTCCCAAAGTAGTTGTATCATTCTAAAGTTCCCATTAGAGCAGCGTGAGAGTTCTGGTTCCTCCACATCCTTACCAACACTTGGTATTATCAGTCTTTTAATTTTAGGCATGCTCATCATTAATGGTATCTCACTATGTTTTTAATTTGTATTTTCCCATTGGCGAAAAATGTTGAGCATCTTTTCATGTGCTTATTTGCACCAACATGTATTTTTCAGTTGTGTCTGTTTAAATGGGTCATCGATATTTTTGGATTGTTTTCTTTTTTTATTGTCTTAGACCTTTTTTTCTTAAACATCTTTATTGGACTATAATTGCTTTACAAAAGTGTGATAGTTTCTGCTGTATAACAGAGTGAATCAGCTATACATATACATATATCCCAATATCTCCTCCCTCTTGCATCTCCCTCCCACCGTCCCTATCCCAGCCATCTAGGTGGTCACAAAGCACTGAGCTGATCTCGTTGTGCTCTGTGGCTGCTTCCCACTAGCTAGCTATTTTACATTTGGTAGTATATATTACTCTATGCCACTCTCTCACTTCGTCCCAGCTTACAATTACCCCTCCCCATATCCTCAAGTCCATTATCTACATCTCTGTATTCCTTTCATGCCCCTAGGTTCTTCATAACCATTTTTTCTTTTTTTTTTAGATTCCATATATATGTGTTAGCATATGGTATTTGTTTCTCTCTTTCTGACTTACTTCACTCTGTATGACAGTCTCTAGGTCTATACACCTCACTACAAATAACTCAATTTCGTTTCTTTTTATGGCTGAGTAATATTCCATTGTATATATGTGCCACATCTTCTTTATCCATTCATCTGTCGATGGACATTTAGGTTGCTTCCATATCTTGGCTATTGTAAATAGAGCTGCAGTGAACATTTTGGTACATGACTCTTTTTGAATTCTGGTTTTCTCAGGGTATATTCCCAGTAGTGGGATTGCTGGGTCGTATGGTAGTTCTATTTGTAGTTTTTAAGGAACCTCCATACTGTTCTCCATAGTGGCTGTACCAATTTACATTCCCAACTACAGTGCAAGAGGTTTCCCTTTTCTCCACAGGCTCTCCAGGATTTATTGTTTGTAAATTTTTTGATGATGGCCATTCTGACTGGTGCGAAGTGATACCTCACAGTAGTTTTGATTTGCAATTCTCTAATGATTAGTGATGTTGAGCATTCTTCCATGTATTTGTTTTCACTCTGTATGTCTTCTTTGGAGAAATGTCTGTTTAGGTCTTCTCCCCATTTTTGGATTGGGTTCTTTGTTTTTCTGATATTGAGCTGCATGAGCTGCTTGTAAATTTTGGAAATTAATCCTTTGTGAGTCACTTCATTTGCAAATATTTTCTCCCATTCTGAGGGTTCTCCATCTATTTGTATCATCTTTAATTTCTTTCATCAGTGTCTTATTGTTTTCTACATACAGGTCTTTTGTCACCTTAGGTAGGTTTATTCCTAGGTATTTTATTCTTTTTGTTGCAGTGGTAAAGGGAAGTGTTTCCTTAATTTCTCTTTCAGATTTTTTATCATTAGTGTATAGAAATGGAAGAGATTTCTGTGCATTAATTTTGTATCCTGCTACTTTACCAAATTCATTGATTAGCTGTAGTAGTTTTCTGGTAGCAATTTGGGATTCTTTATGTATAGTATCATGTCATCTGCAAACAGTGACAGTTTCACTTCTTCTTTTCCAATTTGTATTCCTTTTATTTCTTTTTTTTTCCAGATTGCCGTGGCTAGGACTTCCAAAACTATGTTGAATAATAGT
Source organism: Physeter macrocephalus (assembly GCF_002837175.3). Lineage (NCBI taxonomy): Eukaryota > Metazoa > Chordata > Mammalia > Artiodactyla > Physeteridae > Physeter > Physeter macrocephalus. The sequence continues at coordinate 17,641,608 of NC_041233.1, read as the reverse complement.
GGTGAGTGCGGATATCCTTGTCCTGTGCCTGATCTTAGAGGACATGCTTTCAGTTGTTCACCATTGAGAATGATGTTTGCTGTGGGTTTGTCATATATGGCTTTTATTATGTTGAGGTGAGTTCCCTCTATTCCCACTTCTGGAGAGTTTTTATCACAAATGGGTGTTGAATTTTGTCAGTAGCTTTTTCTGCATCTATTGAGATGATCATATAGTTTTTCTTCTTCAGTTTGTTAATATGGAGTATCACATTGATTGATTTGTGTATATTGAAGAATCCTTGCATCCCTGGGATAAATCCCACTTGATCATGGTGTATGATCCTTTTAATGTGTTATTGGATTCTGTTTGCTAGTATTTTGTTGAGGATTTTTTCATCTATATTCATTAGTGATATTGGTTTGTAATTTTCTTTTTTGTAGTATCTTTGTCTGGTTTTGGTATCAGGGTGATGGTGACCTCATAGAATGAGTTTGGGAGTGTTTGCTCTTCTGCAATTTTTTGGAAGAGTTTCAGAAGGATGGGTGTTAGCTGTTCTCTAAATGTTTGATAGAATTTACCTGTCAAGCCATGTGGTCCTGGACTAGTGACAGTTTCACTTCTTCTTTTCCAATTTGTATTCCTTTTATTTCTTTTTTTTTCCAGATTGCCGTGGCTAGGACTTCCAAAACTATGTTGAATAATAGTGGTGAGTGCGGATATCCTTGTCCTGTGCCTGATCTTAGAGGAAATGCTTTCAGTTGTTCACCATTGAGAATGATGTTTGCTGTGGGTTTGTCATATATGGCTTTTATTATGTTGAGGTGAGTTCCCTCTATTCCCACTTCTGGAGAGTTTTTATCACAAATGGGTGTTGAATTTTGTCAGTAGCTTTTTCTGCATCTATTGAGATGATCATATAGTTTTTCTTCTTCAGTTTGTTAATATGGAGTATCACATTGATTGATTTGTGTATATTGAAGAATCCTTGCATCCCTGGGATAAATCCCACTTGATCATGGTGTATGATCCTTTTAATGTGTTATTGGATTCTGTTTGC
>NC_041233.1:17628686-17639749 GCF_002837175.3 Physeter macrocephalus | reverse complement strand
ATTTCTAATTTTATTGATTTGAGTCCTCTCCCTCTTTTTCTTGATGATTCTGGTTAATGGTTTATCAATTTTGTTTATCTTCTCAAAGAATCAGCTTTAGTTTTATTTATCTTTGCTATTGTGTTGCTTCATTTCGTTTTCATTTATTTCTGATCTGATCTTTTTGATTTCTTCTGCTAACTTTGGGTTTTTTTGGTTCTTCTTTGTCTAATTGCTGTAGGTGTAAGGTTAGGTTGTTTATTTTAGATGTTTCTTGTTTCTTGAGGTAGGATTGTATTGCTATAAGCTTCCCTCTTAGAACTGCTTTTGCTGCATTCCATAGGTTTTGCGTCCTTTTGTTTTCATTTTCATTTGATTCTAGGTATCTTTTGATTTTCTCTTTTGATTTCTCCAGTGATCTCTTGGTTATTAAGTAGTGTATTGTTTAGTCTCCATGTGTTTGTATTTTTTACAGTTTTTTCCTGTAATTCATATCTAGTCTCCTATTGTTGTGGTCAGAAAAGATACTTGATACGATTTCAATTTTTTAAAATTTACCAAGGCTTGATTTGTGAACCAAGATATGATCTATCCTGGAGAATGGTCCATGATCAGTTTAGAAGAAAGTGTATTCTGTTTTTGTATGGAATGTCCTGTGAATATCAATTACGTCCATCTTGTTTAATGTGTCATTTAAAGCTTGTGTTTCCTTATTTATTTTCATTTTGGATGATCTGTCCATTGGTGAAAGTGGGGTGTTAAAGTCCCCTACTCTTATTGTGTTACTGTCAATTTCCCCTTTTATGGCTGTTAGCCTTTGCCTTATGTATTGAGGTGCTCCTATGCTTGGTGCATAAGTATTTACAATTTTTATGTCTTCTTCTTAGATTCATCCCTTTATCATTATGTAGTGTCCTTTTTTGTCTCTTGTAGTAGTCTTTATTTTAAAGTGTATTTTGTCTGATATGAGAATTGCTACTCCAGCTTTCTTTTGATTTACAGTTGCATGGAATAACTTTTTCCATCCCCTCACTTTCAGTCTTTATGTGTCCCTAGGTCTGAAGTGTGTCTCTTGTCAACAACATATACACTGGTCTTGTTTTTGTATCCATTCAGCCAGTCTATGTCTTTTGGTTGGAGCATTTAATCCATTCACATTTAAGGTAATTATTGATATGATTGTTCCTATTACCATTTTCTTAATTGTTTTGGTTTTGTTATTGTAGGTCTTTTCCTTGTCTTGTGTTTCCTGCCTAGAGAATTTCCTTTATCATTTTCTGTAAAGCTGGTTTGGTGGTGCTGAATTCTCTTAGCTTTTGCTTATCTGTTAAGGTTTTAATTTTTCCATCGAATCTGAATGAGATCCTTGCTGGGTCGAGTAATTTTGGTTGTAGTTTTTTCCCTTTCATCACTTTAAATATGTCCTGCCACTCCCTTCTGGCTTGCAAAGTTTCTGCTGAAAGATCAGCTGTTAACCTTATTGGGATTCCCTTGTATGTTATTTGTTGTTTTTCCCTCGCTGCTTTCAATATTTTTTCTTTTTATTTAATTTTTGATAGTTTGAATAATTTGTTTCTTCGTGTGTATCTCCTTGGATTTATCCTGTATGGGACTCTCTGTGCTTCCTGGACTTGTTTAACTCTTTCCTTTCCCATATTAGGAAAGTTTTCAACTATAATCTCTTCCAATATTTTCTCAGTCCCTTTCTTTTTCTCTTCCTCTTCTCGGACCCCTATAATTCGAATGTTGGTGTGTTTAGTGTTGTCCCAGAGGTCTCTCAGACTGTCTTCAATTCTTTTCATTCTTTTTTCTTTATTCTGCTCTGTGGTAGTTATTTCCACTTTTTTATCTTCCAGGTCACTTATCCTTTCTTCTGTCTCAGTTATTCTGCTATGATTCTTTCTAGAGAATTTTAAATTTCATTTATTGTGTTGTTCATCACCTCTTCATTTGTTTGGTCTGGTGGGTTTTTACCTTGCTCCTTCATGTGCTGTGTGTTTCTCTGTCTTCTCATTTTGCTCAGCTTACTGTGTTTTGGGTCTCCTTTTTGCAGGCTGCAGGTTAGTAGTTCCCATTGTTTTTGGTGTCTGCCCCCAGTGGTAAGGTTTGTTCAGTGGCTTGTGTAGGCTTCCTGGTGGAGGGGAGTGGTGCCTGTGTTCTGGTGAATGAGGCTGGATCTTGTCTTTCTGGTGGGCAGGACTGGGTTCAGTGGTGTGTTTTGTTGTGTCTGTGACCTTATTAAGATTTTAGGCAGCCTCTCTGCTAATGGGTGGGGTTGTGTTCCTGTCTTGCTAGTTGTTTGACATAGGGTGTCCAGCACTGTAGCCCGCTTGTCGTTGAGTGGAGCTGGGGCTTTGCATTGAGATGGAGATCTCTGGGAGAGCTTTTGCTATTTAATGTTATGTGGAGCTGGGAGGTCTCTGGTGGACCAACGTCCTGAACTCCGCTCTCCCACCTAAGAGGCACAGGCCTGACACCTGGCTGGAGCACCAAGGCCCTGTGAGCCACATGGCTCAGAAGAAAAGGGAGAAAAAAAGAAAGAAGGAAAAATAAAATGAATAAAATAAAATAAAGTTATTAAAATAAAAAATAATTATGAAAAATTTTAAAACTTAAAAAGTAATTAAAAAAAGAAAGAAAGAAGAAAGCAACCAAACCCAGAAATAGGTCCCCCAGTGATAACAAGCACTAAAAACTATGTTAAAAAAAAGAAAACAGAAAGACTGAATCCTAGGACAATGGTTAAAGCAAAGGTATACAGACAAGAATCACACCAAGAAGCGTACACATACACAGTCACAAAAAGAGAAAAAGGAAAAAAATATAAATATCATTGCTCCCAAAGTCCACCGCCTCAATTTTGGGATGATTTGTTGTCTGTTCAGGTATTCCAGAGATGCAGGGTACATCAAGTTGACTGTGGAGATTTAATCCGCTCCTCCTGAGGTTGCTGGGATAAATTTCCCTCTCTCTTGTTTGTTCGCACAGCTCCTGGGTTTCAGCTTTGGATTTGGCTCCGCCTCTGCATGTAGGTTGCCTGAGGGCATCTGTTCTTCTCTTAGGACGGGGTTAAAGGAGCGGCTCATTCGGGGGCTCTGGCTCACTCAGGCTGGGGGGAGGGATGGGTACGGAATGCGGGGCAAGCCTGCGGTGGCAGATGCCAGCATGACATTGCAACAGCCTGAGCTGTGCCATGTGTTCTCCCCGGGGAAGTTGTCCGTGGATCACTGACCCTGGCAGTGGCGGGCTGCAAAGGCTCCAGTTGAGGGGAGGTGTGGATAGTGACCTGTGCTTGCACACAGGCTTCTTGGTGGCTGCAGCATCAGCCTTAGAGTCTCATGCCTGTCTCTGATGTCTGCGCTGATAGCTGTGGCTCGCGACCGTCTCTTGAGCTTGTTTAGGCGGTGCTCTGAATCCCCTCTCCTTGTGCACCCCAAAACAATGGTCTCTTGCCTCTTCAGCAGTTCCAGACCTTTTCCCAGACTCCCTCCCGGCCTGTTGTGGTGCACTAGCCCCCTTCAGGCTGTATTCACACAGCCAACCCCAGTCCCACTCTGGGGTCTGATCTCTGAAGCCTGAACCTCAGCTCCCTGCCCCCTCTTGCCCTGGTGGGTGAGCAGACAAGCCTCCCAGGCTGGTGAGTGCTGGTCAGCACTGAACCTCTGTGTGGGAATCTGTTTGCTTTGCCCTCTGCACCCCTGTTGCCACTCTCTCCTCCATGGCTCTGAAGCTTTCTCCCCCATCACCCCCCCATCTCTGCCACTGAAGGGTCTTCCTAGTGTGTGGGAACTTTTCCTCCTTCACAGCTCCCTCCCAGTGGTGCACGTCCCATCCCTATTTTGTCTCTGTTTTTTCTTCTTTCTTTTGCCCTACCCAGGTGCATGGGGAGTTTCTTGCCTTTTGGGAAGTCTGAAGTCTTCTGCCAGCATTCAGTAGGTGTTCTGTAGGAGTTGTTCCACATGTAGATGTATTTTTGATGTATTTATGGGGGGAAGGCGATCTCCACGTCTCACTCCTCTGCCATCTTGAAGGTCTCCCCGTCATATTGTTTTCTTATTTTTGAGGTTTGAGTGTTCCTTATGTATTCTGGATACAAGACCTTATCAAATATATACTTTGCAATTGCTTTAAACCAGTCTGTGGCTTTTTTTTTTTTCATTTTATAACAGTACCCAATGACGAGAAGTAATTTTTTATTTTGATGAAGTCTAATATATCAGTTTGCTCTTTTATTGATTGTGGTTTTTATGTCATACCTGAGGAATCTTCTCCTAACCTAGTGTCACAAAGATTTTCTTCTGTGCTCTCTCTTAGAAGACTTACAGTTTTAGGTTTTACATTTAGGTCTGCCATCCATGTTGAGTTAATTTTTTCCTGTAGGTGCAAGGATAAAAAGTTCTCATTTTTTTTGCATATGGATATTGAGTTGTTTCAGCATCCTTTGTTGAAACACTATCATTTATTCAATGAATTCCCTTTGCATATCTGTAGATATGCATATCTGTAGAAAAATCTGTTTTCTACATATATGTCATATGTGTTTGTCCCGCATCTTCCAGGCCATGCTAGAAATATTCATCAGAGTATGTCACAGTTGCCTCAAACTTAAGATTTCAATTGATCATCCTCCTCTAAGCTGAATTTCAATTTTCTTTCTCACCAATCTGTCAATAATATGCGTTTCCTCTGTTGTGTTTGTAAGCGTTTATAGTCATCTTTGATTTTTTGCTCTCTCACTCTCTTCCATCATTGCTACTTCTCCATATTTAGTACGCTGATTATTTTTTTCTTAATCAATCCTATTAACCTCTTTCCTCCCTGATTATTATGCTTGTTCCTTTCTATCCCAATCTATCATTATAACAGGTAGACCATATTTCTTATCTGGACTCCTGAAGTAACCACATGACTTCCTTTCTAGTCTTTTTCATGTACTCTTGCAAATTAATCTTCATGGAGAATTTATATTACAACTTTGTGCTCACATTTCTCTAATATCACTAATTTTATATGGGTTAAAATCTGGATAATTTTGTTTGATGAACTTTTATACCATGTACCAAAGTAGAATAAGTTGACTGACAATAATGAGACAAAAAACAAATGAACAAAAACACAAGAAACAAACAAACAAAAAACCTGAAATTGTAAATGTAAACATGGAGGTAGAAAGATTAAAAGAGTATGGCCAGGGCTTCCCTGGTGGCGCAGTGGTTAAGAATCCACCTGCCAATGCGGGGGACACGGGTTTGACCCCTGGCCCAGGAAGATCCCACATGCCATGGAGCAACTAAGCCCGGGTGCCACAACTACTGAGCCTGTGCTCTAGAGACCACGAGCCACAACTATTGAGCCTGAGTGCCACAGCTCCTGAAGCCTGTGCACCTAGAGCCTGTGCTCTGCAATAAGAGAAGCCACAATAATGAGAAGCCTTGCACCACAACGAAGAGTAGCCCCCACTTGCTGCAACTAGAGAAAGCCCAGACACAGCAGACACAGCAGCGAAAACCCAACACAGCCAAAAAAATAAAAACAAATAAATGAATTAATTAAATAAAAAGAGTATGGCCAATACTTGATGGTGAGGCAGAAATGGAAGTGGGGGAAGAAATAAGGTTAGATGCCAATTACTGCAATAAGAAATGCCAAAATTTAGATGAAAAAAATGAAAGACAAAATTCTCTGGTTGGGCAAAGAGTCAAAGGTCAAGGAGAGAAAGTCAGTAAATAATGACTGGAAACAGAAAGAAAAGATGGCTGACCTGCGTTAATAACAACATGGGTGGCAGTTCATGCAGGTGATACTTTTGACGGACTGAGGCTCTGATCTTCTGGGCTTCCCATTTTCTGTCTTAAAGGAGCTTCTGTCTGAATCCTGCATCCCAGAGCCTCCATTTAAGAATATTCATAATCTATCCTTAAAGTTTTTGGATATAATTGATATATAGCATTATATTAGTTTCAGGTGTACAACATAATGATTCAATATTTGTATGCATTGTGAAATGATCACCACAATAAGTCTAGTTAACATGCATCACCATACATATTTAGAAGAGTTTCTTTACTTGTGATGAGAACTTTTAAGATCTACTCTCTTAGCAACTTGCAGATATGCAATACAATATTATTAACTATAGTCACCATGCTGTACATTACATCCCCATGACCTATTTATTTTATAACTAGAAGTTTATACCTTTTAACGACCTTCACCCAGTCTATCCCTAATTTGATCATCCAATCTCACAATTTACTCTTTCCTATATGAACTTCTGCATTGCCAAAGTATCTGCTCTCTACTCATGGAATATACTTTTTTATTCCTTGTTTTCTTCTTTTATTTGTTTACAAAATCTCACTCAGATCTTTCTCTTTCTTCCTGTCTTCCCTGCTTCTCCTATGGATCCTTTGACTCACAGCTCAAATTCTATCTCATTTGTGATTTCATCCTAAAACTGCAGATGACACAACTTGCTTCATCTTGAAAACCAAAGAACTCATCATTTATACAATTCATTGGACAGAAAACTTTTGGATGTTTGATATTGTCTGTGTTTTTTAAATTGTTATTTTACTTATTTAATATCCTTTTGTCTACCTGACTGTTGTAATTTGGAGGGCAGAAACCATGATTTTTCTATATAGCACTCATGACATTACCCATAGTAGTCGCTTGTTCAAAAACCATACTTTGGGCACTTAATATGTGCCAGGCTGTATGCTAGGTGTTGTTGTTAAAGCAAGAGGTGCAATCTGTGAATGCTTTAAAGAAGCTTGTAAATTTTTCTGGAAGAAATAAAAGATTTGTATTAATAGTACCGAGCAATGCTTTAGAGAGGAGCTAATGAAGTAGGTCTTCTAAGGTTGGTGCTATAGGGAAGGGGATTTCTTAGGTAAATTTAGATTGAGATTTTAGTAGGCATGAGCAAAAGAAAAAGTAAAGCACAAGTATTCTAACAGAGGAATGCTTTGAGAAAATCCCACTGGTTTGTCAAGCCAAAATTAATTAGTTCATAGGACTTACACTGTGTGTTAAGGAAAACATGTTCAGCTGCTGGTTTGTGAGGAGGAGAGTGGTGAGTTGATTTGCTTTCAGAATTTTATTCCACTAATCAAGACCCAGGACTGAATCCTAATTATTTGTTCATAAAACCTAAAGTCTGACATCTGATGTTCAGGTCCTTCTTTAGACTGACTTCAAATTATCTTTCTATCTACCACAATCCAGAATAGCCGCTTTTATTTCAGCTAGGAAAATATGTTCGCTGTCTCCAGATTTGTTGCATTCATAGATTCTTTATCCTCTCTGCCTTTCTATTACAGTGCTCTTCTCAGAAACTTTCTGATTTAGATACTCTTTGTTTTCAATCCTAAAATTTCCTCAAAGAAATTTTAACTAGTCAGTGTACACTGAATTTTACCCATGTATTCAATAACTGTTTAATCATTCGCTGCTGTTTATTGATCACCTATTATGTGCAGATAACCATGTTGGGCATTATGGAGCATATGTAAAGAAATACGACGTAGACTCTGCTAATCAAAATATCCATTCTCCAAAATAAAAACATCATATGGTCATAAATAGCTACAAAGGAAGGTAGATTGTGATAAATGTATAAAAGCAGTATAAATTAACTGCTGTGAGAGTTCTGAGGAGTACACATTTTTGCTGGCTTAAAAGTATAGGGAGGATTTGACAGGAATTACAGTATTTTATATGATCCTTAAAAATCAGTGTTGGTCCATGAATTTTCTGAATAAATATTCAAAATGTGTATACACATGCATTTAATTAGTCTGGATCATAAATATTTATGCTTTTTTAATGTTAGTATTTTTCTACCTCAGTTCTTCTAAAGAGGGATATTTCTCATGCTTTTTATCTTTATTTCTGAGACTGGAGGGTCTAGTGCTGGTCCTAAAGTAGCAGATTAATAAATATTTGCTGTCTGTTTTATCTATGAATCAAATTTATAAAGATAAATATTATAAAGAAGAAAGCATAATTGTCCTGAACAGTACCATATGGCCTTTGAAACCTGCATTATTCTTTAGTTAAGTGGGCTATTGAGATAAGTTATGCTGTCTCTTCATCCATGCTAAACATAACCAATTTAATAACTTGATTAAAAAGTGATGATACTGAGGGAGTACAGGATTTTAAGTTGGTACCATTGTGAAAGTGAAAACAGTAGCTATTTTGTACAAATTTAGAATTTTTCTTCTCCCTGATGTAGAATAAAAGAAAAATAATAGGAAATATTCCCAGCCTTTCTTTGCTTAATGGAGCATACATTGTATAGTCTTATTTTCTTTACAATTGTGGGTTGTTGTTTTTTTTCTGGGGTTGCTGCTAGAATAGCAGGGAAAGAGAACAATGGTTAAATAACATGTCTGTGAAAGTCACTGTAAAGGGTAATCATGAATTCCCAACTATTACAATACAAGTAGACCTACTTGGGATTGAAATAACAACATGAAGTTTCAATCCCTTGGGAAAAATTATGCCAGACAGACTGAGTGGAAACTATCTAATAAACTGTTCATGGACTTCACAATCAGTGAACTGTGTAAATGAGACTCAATTTCCTGAATTGCATGTCAAAAACTAAATTTACATGACATATCTACTTGAAGTAAACATAACTAAGCCTGCTGGTACATGATCTCCTTGGGGACAAACGGAGTATCACTAAGCAACTACCTGATCGCCTAGCCAGAGTACTTTATGTGACTGTGAATGAATATTGCTGCTTAATGAAAAATAAATATATAATGACACTTACATAATTATTGTCTATCATTAACAAAAAGGCAACAGTTCCACTATTGCTATCTGTACCAATACCAATCTGCACAATAAAAGTCTCTAGAGACAGAAATAACAGTCTTGCAGTCATGTAAGACTAAGTAAACCAGATCAATTCTCCCTCAGAGGATAACTAGAAAAGCCAAATAAGATAGACTCAATTATTAATTTAAAAGTAATGGGGTACTAATAAGTTCATAAATAATTACCAGGTGTAGATTAATTGCAATATCTATACCCTTTATTATGTGACTCTTCGGTTCCTCTCAACAGAAGGTGGTATCTTTTTCCTGCCCCTTAAATTCATGCTGGCTTCGGGACTTCCTTTGGCCAAAGTAATTGGGCAGAAGTGGTAGTTTGCCGGTTCTGAGCATAGGTTTCAAAAGAGATTTCAAGCTTCCATTCTTGGAACCCTGTCACTATGATTAGAACAAGCACTGGCTATCCTACTAGAGGACAAGATAACACATAGAACAGAGCTGAGCCAGCCAAGGCCAGCCTGTCCTCAGTGAACCCACCAATCCATAAATACCTGGAAAACAGAGAAAAAATTCAACAGCTCATGAAAAGCATCAGTAATCCCTCACTCACCCTGATCTTGGTGTAAGAGAATAAGCCTGGACTTTGGAGTCAGACCTGAGTCCAAAGACATCTCTGATCTCCAATAGCTGTATGACTTGGGGGAAAGGTCCTTAACTTCCCTGAGCCTCATTTTCTCAGGTATTAAGTAGAGTAATTAAGACTATGTTGGCTATAAATAAATCGTTTCAATTTCACAGAAGCATATTCAGAAATTAAGTATACAAATAAGGTGTCTTATAAATTCAGATACAGAAATATAGTGGGACCTCAGAAAGGTGAAAAACTGGCAATGGAGGGAATCTGAAAATAAAGGAACAGTCATTAACCATCTCCCTTTTTTCTAGTTCTTAGATCAGATAACAAATAACCATGGAAGGTACTCTCACTGACTCAAGTTTGGGCCAGTGCTCAGCCTAAGTCCAATTTGCTGTGAGGAAGGAAACGGTCATATTTTATAAATGTCTGCTAACTGCAGCTGCTGTGGGGATGGTGAGGCTAATGAAGGTTATCTATACAAGCAGAGCATCTATGACTTTGCAGTGCTGCTGTGAAAATTAAATATATTTAAAACTTCTGGTAATCACTGATAGTTATTATCATGATGATTATCAAAAGCATTGAAATTCAACTCCTGATTCTATTTTAGTATGCTTACTTTAAATCATGTTATGATGATTCTTTCATACATCTACATATGTAGCTATGTATATATATCTTAGATGAGATTATGCAATAAGTAAAAGCAAATAGATTTAAAATATGCATTTTGCAGTAAATATCCTAAACTTCTTTACAGGATATTTAAAACTCTTTATAAATAACATTTTTGATTCACTGTGGTCTTACTATTAATACACAAATGCTATAATTATTTGATTTACCTAAACTAACCTTCACCTTCAAAGTGAATTGGAGACTTAGCCTAAAGATTGAAAAGGGGTGTCAGTAATATTCTGAAATGGTAATGTATGCAATTTGCTCCATTTTCAGACAATGCTATCTGATTGACAGTATGTGTTTGTTGTCAGATGAAATGCACAAAAAATAATTAATAGATATGCATATGAGTGTATCCTCCATAAACGCAATACGCTGAATTTCAAATTCTGTAATGTTGATAGTAACGTCATTTGGCAACGAATCAAGCCTTGGGACATTTGTGCTTTGTGATATTTCTTGTACTGTATAACTTAATTTTTTTGAGAATTCTCAATAAAGGGAAAATAAACAAATTTTCAAGAGGTTTTTCTCCTTTTTTTTCATTGATTTCCTGGTTCAATATAGGGATTTGGAGTGAAATCATCTCTATCATCTCTAGTAGATATATCTTGCTTATATTATTTGAGATTAGAAGATGTTAAAAGCCCTTGTTACAATGCATTTGTTTATAAAATAGAAGAAATAAAACTATGGTATATCAACATAAATATGTAAAATAATAACTGGACTCCTTTTTGTCTTAAAATATTTTGCAATCACATTTATTTTAGTTAGTATGGAGGATATATAATCTTGCATTTCTCTGCTGTATTGATGCTGGCTATGAACCTGAATGATGTCCATATAATTCCTTAAGATTGTAGTTGCTCATCGACAGAGTTTGTAAGTTGAAAAGTGCTTCATTCTTTTTTTTTTTTTTTTTTTTCTTTTTGCGGTACAGGGGCCTCTCACTGTTATGGCCTCTCCCA
>NC_041233.1:17616967-17628534 GCF_002837175.3 Physeter macrocephalus | reverse complement strand
CCCAGCCACGCCACGGCATGTGGGATCTTCCCGGACCGGGGGACGAATCCGTGTCCCCTGCATCGGCAGGTGGACTCTCAACCACTGCGCCACCAGGGAAGCCCGAAAAGTGCTTCATTTTTAAACATAGAAAACTGAAGAGATCTGCAAGTGTAATCTCTTCACATTAGAAATAAAGTGTTACTAATGAGTCAAACAAACTCAACTTGCATTCTCTTTTTCCTTTTTCACAGGATAGTGAATCTATTAATGAAAGTAATGTAAAACTCAAAGAAGACTCTGAATTGCTGCAAAAGGAAAAGTTTTGTTTTTTTAAGGACAGAAATAAAGTGTTTTCAAATTTTGAGAAAGGCTTGAGCTTTCTCCTTATTTACCTGATGTTCGTAAACATGATGAGGAACTACAGTCTCTAAGAGTACACTATTGTCTTCATTTACCTATCTCAAAGGCTTCATGAAGTTCCATTAGGGAAGGGAGGTTGAGTACTTGCAAAAATATTTATATTTTCTATTTTTGTTTAGATGTTAAGAGTGATTAGATTGTAATCACTTCATGACAAGAAGTACATACCGTTTTTTGTTTTTTTGTGTGTGCTACGCGGGCCTCTCACTGTTGTGGCCTCTCCCGTTGCGGAGCACAGGCTCCGGAGGCGCAGGCTCAGTGGCCATGGCTCACGGGCCCAGCTGCTCCGCGGCATGTCGGATCTTCCCGGACCGGGGCACGAACCCGTGTCCCCTGCATCGGCAGGTGGACTCTCAACCACTGCGCCACCAGGGAAGCCCGAAGTACATACTCTTGACACAAGTTTTATGGTACTTTTATAGACGATAGTTACCACTGAAGAATTGTAAATAAATTGATTCTTTAAAATATTGAAAGACATTAGCTCTTTTTCTGAAATCAAGAATCTTTTTTTTTAATTGAAGTAATTGATTTACAATGTTGTGCCCATCTCTGCTGTACAGCAAAGTGACTCAGTTATAAACTTATAGACATTCTTTTTTCAATATTCTTTTCCATTATGGTTTATCCCAGGAGATTGGATATGGTTCCCTGTACTATACAGTAGGACCTTATTGTCTATCCATTCAAAATGTAATAGTTTGCATCTACCATATATTTTGGAAGGTAAGCCCTTGTCGGCTGCATCATTTGCAAATATTTTCTCCCATTCTGTAGGTTGTCTTTTCATTTTTTTTAATGGTTTCCTTTGCTGTGCAAAAGCTTGTAAGTTTGATTAGGTCCCATTTGTTTATTTTCGGTTTTATTTCTGTTGTCTTGGGTCACTGACCTAAGAAAACATTGGTATGATTTATGTCATGGAATGTTTTGCCTATGCTCTCTTCTAGGAGTTTTATGATGTCACATCTTATGTTTAAATCTTTAAGCCATTTTGAGTTTATTTTTGTGCATGGTGTGAGGGTGTGTTCTAACTGCATTGATTTACATGCAACTGTCCAACTTTCGCAGCACCACTTGCTGGAGACTATTTTCCCGTTTTATATTCTTGCCTCCTTTGTTGAAGATTAATTGACTGTGGGTGTGTGGATTTATTTCTGGGCTCTCTATTCTGTTCCATTGATCCATATGTCTGTTTTTGTACCAATACCACACTGTTTTGATTACTGTAGCTGAAATCAAGAATCTTTATTAGAACAGCAATAAGTTACAATCTTACAATGTCAAACATAGCATACATTCTCTTTTAGAAACATATAATATTTAGCATAAATAATACATAATAAGAAATAAAGTAAATAGAATATAATACATTCTATTGTATGTTTAAATAAGAACAGTAAAATAGTATGAAAATGTCACAGGCTGTACATGGAATGGAATGGTAATGTAGTGAATGGTAATATATACCAGAAGTTTTTAACATTACTGCCAATGCATATTGGATAGGTGTGTGAGAAAAGGGTAGAGCTAAAATCCTCTGAGATTATGCCTAGTTTACAGATTGCCTTACGTTACAGCTGGTAGCAATGTACTGTTACTGATGGGGATGCATTTTGCATGAGCATGTTACATGTCAGTAGAAAGACAATGGAAATCACAGAAGATGTTGGATCAGAAAAGAAGCGTTAGTCTTGAAAGATTACAAAGAAGAAAATGGCACTTTTGCTGGATTTTATAATCTATTTGAGAGTAGTTGGAAAGGTGAAAAGGATTAATTAATGATGTTTTCCTGGTAGTGGCTGGATAGTTAAAGGTCTCATAGGGCTTTTCAAAAGTATCAGGGAACTCATGCAAGTAAAAGTGAGGGATATCTTGGAAAAGTATTTGAAGTTTAATTATGAAAGGCTGGAGATTTCAAACCAAGCGGTTTAGTTGTTTCCTTCATAATGAGGACTCATTCAAGATATACGTATTCCTAAATTACAAATTATAAAGGTATAGTTAATAATATATACATAAAAATTGCCATATGTTAAAAACTGTTATTGATATTAATGTTTTTATATCTTTACAATGAATATTCCTTATGACATTTATGATAAACCATGTATCAATATATCTATATTAATATTTTCTGAATAACTATAATCACAAATGTTAAGTTTATGACTGAAATTTAACAAATTTTAACAAATATATCAGTTGATATACAGTGTATAATGCTTAACATTTCTAAAAGATGTGGCTTAAATTTGAGGTTTGCATTTTGTATCTATTGAAATATCAATGTGCAATGTTTCATTATTGAAGAACAGAGCAGGAGGAAATAAAAGAAGGGAAGACTGCTAACAATTTTGAAATAAGCACAGACCAAAAATCAAGTGTTTAATTTACAAAATATTTTAAAAATATTCTCAGTTTAGTAAGCAGAAAAGAAATGTAAATTTTATGAAGCAGACCTGAACCAGTGGTAAAACTTAGGTCGTGGAACTCTGCACCAAAATTAATTTCCCTTGAAAGAAAGTATGGAAAACGCATTTGAGTTACTAATATTCATAATAATGTGAGATCAGAAATAATGAAAACTGATATATAATAATTTGGAGCTGGGAAAGTCTTTATTGAGTTTAATTTTAGTGACATCATTTAGTATTACATGTACTCTGTTATTGTTCAGGCTATTCCTTTACCTGAAATTTTCTTCTGCTTTTCTTTTCCATCAAATTCTGGCTTATACTTTAAGCTCCCTGAAAATACTACAACTCTGAAGCTATCTCTGATACCACAATAACACTTGATATCCTTTTGACTTTAATAGAATTTCCTAACATTTCATGATAGGATTTATTTCCTTCTACCTAATATCTCCATGATAATGGTCATAGGCTTTTCATGTTTTCTAGCACTCAATAAGTGTTGGGTAAATCAAATTGAATTGATCAGCACACCCAGTTAGGCAGTCTGAGACTCTGGGCTATAGACACCCTAACCTGGAAGGTTTCCGTGATTCTCCTCATATGTATTTTTAACTACAGCAAGACTTTGATGGTGTCCTCAAATGCAGAATGAAAATGTATCTCTAATGAATATATGATCAGATGATCTGAAAGGGTTACTTAAGCTTTCTTGCATTGCTTTCTTCTTTACACTAACCTGCAAGTATACCTGTAAGAGCCCTAGTACATGTTATTACAGTATAAGGATCCTAGAAGAAAAAGTTGGCACAAACCATTCATATATATCTGTATTTACATGAGGAAAGTATATAATTGGGACAAAAGTAGGTGATGTTTGGTTCAAATGAGCTCAGCTAAAGAGGTCCTAAAAAGACATCTGAATCCAAATAGAATATTTACCACGTGACTAATAAGTTAACTTTTTTAATGTGTTTTATTCCCAGTACAAGGAGAGGAGTGTATGTGTGTGTGTATCAAATAATCTATAAAGCAAAATTTATCAAAATATTTTTCTTTAATCTTTTTTTATTTCCCTCATGTGTGAGACAACTGAGTTTTCTAAAGTTTCTGGTTTCATCTTTTTGGATGTGCCGAGTTATTCTTGTGTTTTCTCCTTAAATAACTACAGGAGGTAAACAATTATTGATGACTAGGTCTTATAAGTCATAAAATTATTTTTCCTAAAAGCTTATTTTACTGAACTCTTAATTTTAAAATACCTTAATGCTCTTATCCTTTAAATATAATACACACTTGGTTTGGAAGAAGGTAATTGACTGTGTTTGCTTTGCCAGTAGTTTGGGTGTAACATACTTTGGATTCTTACTTTTGGGGCTTCTTTTTATAGCTCATCCCAAGAAAGCCTGTTTTCTTCTTATCTGTGAATTTCAGTGCCTGCACTTGGTATATTGTCCCAGTGAGAGGTGTGGATCAGTGGTCAAGCCAACTCAGTGTCCTCATCACTCACCACCAGACTTTATAACGGTGGTGGATGGGAATTAGTTTGTGATTTTTTTGTCCAAAGGCTCTGAGGATATGGAATGAGAAGGAAGAAAGCACAAAAAAAATGATGCATCTCTGTGTTGGTTTCTATAGTAACAGTGGAATTGTTCTTGTTAAGTTATGACTTGGCTCAAGCTGATTCTTGAGATTGTGTTTTTTCTTAAGAAATATGAAGTCAGCTACAGTACGTGGAACTACAGGCACCTGATTATCTCATTCTTAATAGAAACTGTACCATATTGGTTGGCAAGATCTGTATTGAACTGAAGATTCATTTGGGGATGACAAGGCAAAATCAGTTGGTGAACCATTCTATACTCCAGTGTCTTGTCTTGGAATAAATAATTGGGGTATATTATGAATAATCACACAGAGACCTGACATTAATTAAAAGATCTCAGAAGATAGGTAAATCTGTTTTGTTTCCTACTAAATGGTGTTTCCTTAACAAAGGATGAATTTGAAATTCTAGTCATATGTGGGTTGTTTTACAAAATTACTTTAATAGCACATTAACTAAATTATGTTACAATTATATTAAGGTCAAGAATTTATTTACTTAGGAAAAATTTCTGCTGCTGTACCCAAAGTAGATAGAAATGGTGATTTTTTTTTTGTCTGTATGATGAACATAATTTAGATTTTTATTATATCCAACTTGGACTGCCAAAGCATTCTTTTCTAATGTTTTCTAAGTCAATTATATGATTATAAGATGTGCCTATTCAGTTTCTTTAGAGCTATTTTAGATTGATAGCACAACTGAAAGGGAAGTACAAGGATTCTTCGTATACTCATGTCCCCATACATGCATAACCATCCCCCCATTATCAACATCCCCACCAGAGTGGTTTATTTGTTACAGTTGGTAAACTTACACTGACACCTTATAATCACCCAAAGTCCATAGCTTACCTTCAAGAAATATTTCATGTAGGAAAGAAGACAAAAATACATGGGGAAGACAGCCACAGAAATGTCTAATACTGTTCCTAGAAGGTTATGAGCAGGGATAAGACAGGAAAAGTGTAGAAATTTATAGTGTCCTTCTAGGAGAGATGGACAAAGTAAAAGTGGGAAGTGAAGACCAAGAAAATTGATGTTACAAAATCTCTGTGAAAAATTTATTCTGTGTTGAGATCCAACTAGTGAATTGCTTGACACCTATGTTATGGGGGAGGGAGAGGGAGAATCTAACAAAAAATAGCATCTCCTAAGGTTTTGTTTGATATTTTTTAGGTCAAAATATTAAAAGGGTCACAAAATGGAGGTGGATTCTTATAGTGCTAAAATTCACGTTCAGAAAAAGTAAATGGCTTTACATCTATGTGGAATAAATGTTGCTGCCCCTTTAAGAGATGCGATATGCAGAGTACTTTTGTTCCTGATGTACACATTCCTTTACTTATCCAGATTATTTTTTTAAGCACGATGGCAACATAATCCATCTAACTGGCTATTGTAATAAATAAAGCATCTATATCTTTAACTTGCATGTAATTAGACTTCAATAGATAGTGATGCTCTCTATCTTAGAAATAAAAACTCTACTAAGGACAGTTGAATTAGTCAGAATAGTACAGGATTATGCTAAAATAGCAAACCTCCTAAAAATCTCCGTGGTGTGTCCTCCCCTCAGATTTTCTTATGAATGCAAAGTCTCTTGTGGCTTTGGTGATCCTCTAAGGGAATTGTCTTTGGTGACTTAGGAATCTAGGTTTTTTCATCTTATTCTTTCTCCAGCTTAGCAGTGGGACTCCTCAGTGTTAGAGGTAAAGAGAGTGCATGGAACATTTTCATTTCCTCTTTAATACTTTGGCCCAGAAGTGACACTTGCTTATAACCAGTTTAACAGTACTAATCACGTCTCCACCTAACTTCAAAGAGGTAGATAAATAAAAGATAGCACGTGGAATATTTGGTGAGCATTACTATCTTTGTAAAGAAAAAATGTAAGACAATTTTGAGGAATTACATCAGCTACTGAGACTTAGGAAGTTATCATACTAGCACGGATTAACAACAACAATGTAATATAATAGATAACCTGAAAATAGAAGCAAAGATATAAGGAAAATTAATATGTGACAGAAAAGACATTAAAATCAAGTGTGGTAAAGATAACATTGCAGTGCAGTGGGGGAAAAACTGTGTTTTCAATAAATGTTGTAGGATAAATTGAATATTTATACTGAAAAAAAAAAGACTAGAGTATCTCACACAACACAATGAAGTCAATTTCAGGAACATACAGGATCTACATGTGTAGGTAACATAGTGAGTCTTAAAAAAAAAAAGAAAGAAAGAAAATCTTCAGAATTGGAGTAGTCAAAAGTGTCTCAAAAATGACAACATTTCTAAACGTTTAAGAAAAAACGATGAATAAATAAGACCACATTAAAGTTAACACTTCTGTTCTTCTAAAAGTCATTATTCAGGGAGTGGAAAGGCAAACCACCAGTGTAGGAAAAATATTTTACAATAAACATCTGCAAATGATTCATGTCCACTATATATTTCTATATATACATTACATACAACAGAGAAAAGGAAGACAACCAACCCATCAGGGAAACAGATAAAAGACTCGAATAGGCAATTTGTCAAGGAAAATAACCAGATGGCCAATAAACATATTGAAAGACGCTCAACTTCTTTAGTTATTAAGAAAATGGAAATTAAAACCACAGTGTGACACTGTTACACATTCAATGGAATCGCTAAAATAATACCAAGTTTTAGCCTGGATACAGATGTGGATTAATTGGAACACTTCTGTAAATTAGTAAACTCATTTTAGAAAACTCTTTACCAATATCATCGGAAAGTAAACATATCCAGAACTGCTGAACTATTTCTACTCCTTGATATAAACACTATAAAAATGTGCTCATATATTTACCAAAATACATTTTTAATAATGTTCATAGAAGTACTACTCTTGAAAATTCTAAGCTAGAAACAACCAAATGTCCATCATATGAAGCATAGGTCAGGGCTTAGCAAACCTTTCTTGTAAGAGGCCAGATAGAAGATAATTTAGGACATATACAGGACATATGGTCTCTGTCACAGCTTCTCAGCTGTGCCATTGTAGTGTGAAAGTCACCATGGAAAATACGTAAATAAATGGGCATGACTGTGTTTCAATAAAAATTCAGTGACAAAACAAGATGGCTGGCCAGGTTTGGCCTACGAGTCATAGTTTCCCTAGCCTGTGGCATATATAAGTAACATGTGGCATATTGAAACAATGGCATCTTAGAGACCAATGATAATGAACAATAGGTACAGCTACATGCACCAACAAGGATAAATCGCTCATATTTTTTAGTGAAAGAAGCCAGACACATAAATATACAAATTGTAGAATGCCACTTATAAACTGTCTATCTGTGGTGTTAAAAGTAGGAAGAGTGGTTACCTTTGTTGGGAGTTAGTGGGTGGAGGGAAAGGGTGGTGTAGCAACGGAAGGAAAGCCTAAATGGGGAGATGGGAGGATGCACTGGGGAGCGAATATGTTCTATTGGAGCATCTTTTAGTTAAATATACATGCTCACTTTGTGAAAATTCATCAAGCTATATATTTATGATCTGTGCGTGCTTCTGTATGTAAGTCATAATTCAATAAGTATTATTTTATAAATTCCATGGCAAAGGGCTTCCCTGGTGGTGCAGTGATTGAGAATCCGCCTGCCGATGCAGGGGACACGGGTTCGTGCCCTGGTCCGGGAAGATCCCACATGCCGCGGAGCGGCTGGGCCCGTGAGCCATGGCTGCTGAGCCTGCGCGTCTGGAGCCTGCGCTCCGCAATGGGAGAGACCACAACAGTGAGAGGTCCGCGTACTGCAAAAAAAACAAAAACAAACAACAACAACAAAAAAATTCCATGGCAAAAGGGTGGTCCTAGGAAAATTGATTATCCACATCCCCTTAATCTAACACTAGTAGGCATTTATGTTTCTCATTTGCTAATTTAAATTTATTAACTATTTTAGAGAAAGGACAGGGAATTAAATTACATTTAAAAGGAGACCATAAAACTAATTCCTATTAAAAAATTAAAAAATAGTATTCAGTCACATGGGTAATACAAAAGCAGAGATGTAATTTTTTATAATATATTTTAACACATAACAGGATAGTATTGAATTAACACATAAAGACCTGGGTTCTAATTTAGACTTTGATAACTAATGATAATTTTGAGGTTCTGGATTTCTCAATATTAAAATACAGATGTCTTTTTTTGAAATTATTCTTTTAAAATATCAAGTGAGGGCTTCCCCTGTGGCGCAGTGGTTGAGAGTCCACCTGCCGATGCAGGGGACGCGGGTTCGTGCCCTGGTCCGGGAAGATCCCACATGCCGCGGAGCGGCTGGGCCCGTGAGCCATGGCCGCTGAGCCTGTGCGTCCGGAGCCTGTGCTCCGCAACGGGAGAGGCCACAACAGTGAGAGGCCCGCGTACCACAAAAAAAAAAAAAAAAGTAAAATATCAAGTGAAATAAAAGTTACAAGTGGGAAAGTTATAGAACATCAACAACTTTATGGTGTTAAAAGAATTCTCTCCTTCTAGCATATCTAAAAGTATATTGCTAAAATAATATATGCCAAAGATAAACATCATAGCATTATTTATAATTTTGTAATATATTAAGATGCAATACATCCTAAATATCCAAGAATAGAGAATTGGTTAAGTAAATGACACTCTTCCATTTGAAGAAACATAATTAAATCACTAAATGTTTTGAGATTTTAAAATAAAATGTAAACATTTAGGAAGGTTAGGTAAAAATAGCAAATCAATTTTAAAATTAAAAAATATGTTCATAAAACAAACAGTATAAACTACATCTACAAAAACCTTCTAAGGAAATAGTCTTTTTTTTTTTTAAGATTATTTCTGGCTGATGATACTATTTATTTTTCCCTCTACTCTGGAATTTTTCCAATCTTCTCTAATAATTATGCATTATCTTTACAACTTTAAAATGAGCAGCTAAATATGTATTCCCTCATTTCCTTTATTGTATTCTTTCATCTATATTTAAATATTTTTCTCATAGCTACATTATGTAGGAGAGTTTAAACCATTAAGTGTTTATTAAACACCTGTTAGTGCAACAAGGGATGCAAAGGTGCCTAATGCAAATATAAATAAGTTAAAAATTAAATGGAAGTCTTAAAGAAAATGTCAGAAAAGTTATTTTAATAACTATGATTTCAAATGTATATAGGTTTTATTTTCCTTTTCTATAAATCTCAAATTGTAATTTAATCATAGAATTATCCTAAGAAAAATCTTTTGAAAGATCAAATTTTTATGAGTGATTAGGTAAACTTCTACATGTATTACCAGTGATAGTTAACTTTAGGTGGCACTGTTTTCCTTTTGCAAAAACAAAAAAAAACTGCATTTGTGTTCTAAGTTAGCCTAAAATAGAATCTTAAAGTATTTACAAGGAGATAATTTAATTAAAACATGGCAGATGTTTTAGAAACATATTACCCACCAAAAATTTTACATACTAGGTGTTCTATTTATAATAATGTGTTATAAAAGGAGGTATAGGAATACGTATAACAGGTTATAAATCAAGCAACCAATAACTATAACTTTAAGTTATGTTTCTATGTGCTCGTTTTGGTTTATCTTCACAAGGTTTTCTACAGTTCACAAAACTTCACCTTGCAACCTGAAGTCCTTCTAGTGGTGAGGGGGAAATTTACTTCTTAATTGAGATAAGAGATTTAAGTTAGTTTAGAATCACTTATATTCTCATCAGTGTTAGTAATCATCATGTTTGCTTTAGCATCTAAAATCAGAATGTCTTTGTCCACTTGCTTCTTATTACTCCATGAAGATTTTTATTATGACTTCTCAAATTTAATTTACAGATTGTATGTGTCATAAATGCAATCTAAATAATTAACATTTTGATATTCACAAATACTTTTCTATGATCTTAGATATATGTCAGCAGCAAATGATCATGGAAACACACACACACACACACATGCTCACAATCACATCATTGAACAGCTAATCACACATTTAAAAACAAAGCTATGTTTCTGCTACTCTTTCAGTGTTTACCATCTCTTGTTAGTACTGTGGTAATCACTTTTAAAATTATCTTCTTGCTTCTATCTTTTCAAATCAGCCTCTACCCTAATGTCATGGTGTTTCTTCTAAAACACAAATCTTCAAAGGGTCCTAACTACTTATACTATTCAATTGCTAGTGATTTGACCGAATCTCACTAGGCAGACTTCCAAGGGTATTCCCATCATTTTCTATTTTTTTTTTATTTTTCTAAACATCTTTATTGGAATATAATTGCTTTACAATGGTGTGTTACTTTCTGCTTTACAACAAAGTGAATCAGCTATACATATACACATGTTGCCATATCTCCTCCTTCTTGCGACTCCCTCCTCCCACCCTCCCTATCCCACCCCTCTAGGTGGTCACAGACCACATAGCTGATCTCCCTGTGCTATGCGGCTGCTTCCCAGTAGCTATCCACCCTACGTTTGGCAGTGTATATATGTCCATGCCACTCTCTCTCTTCGCCATAGTTTACCCTTCCCCCTCGCCATATCCTCAAGTCCATGCTCTAGTAGGTCTGTGTTTTATTCCCGTCCTACCCCTAGGCTCTTCATGACATTTTTTTTCTTAGATTCCATATATATGTGTTAGCATATGGTATTTCTTTTGCTCCTTCTGAATTACTTCACGCTGTATGACAGACTGCAGGCCCATCCACCTCACTACAAATAACTCAATTTCGTTTCTTTTTATGGCTGAGTAATATTCCATTGTATATATGTGCCACATCTTCTTTATCCATTCATCTGTCGATGGACATTTAGGTTGCTTCCATGTCCTGGCTATTTATTGAGGTGCATGAGCTGCTTGTAAATTTTGGAGATTAATCCTTTGTCAGTTGGTTCATTTGCCACTATTTTCTCCCATCCTGAGGGTTGTCTTATGGTCTTGTTTATGGTATCCTTTGCTGTGCAAAAGCATTTAACTTTCATTAGGAACCATTTGTTTATTTTTGTTTTTATTTCCATTTCTCTAGGAGGTGGGTCAAAAAGGATCTTGCTGTGATTTATGTCATAGAGTGTTCTGCCTATGTTTTCCTCTAAGAGTTTGATAGTGTCTGGCCTTACATGTAGGTCTTTAACCCATTGTGA
>NC_041233.1:17614373-17615924 GCF_002837175.3 Physeter macrocephalus | reverse complement strand
ATGTCAGAGATTTCTGTGCATTAATTTTGTATCCTGCTGCTTTACCAAATTCATTGATTAGCTCTAGTAGTTTTCTGGTAGCATCTTTAGGATTCTCTATGTATAGCATCATGTCATCTGCAAACAGTGACAGCTTTACTTCTTCTTTTCTGATTTGGATTCCTTTTATTTCCTTTTCTTCTCTGATAGCTCTGGTTAGAACTTCCTAAACTATGTTGAATAAGAGTGGTGAGAATGGGCATCCTTTTCTTCTTCCTGATCTTAGTGGAAATGGTTTCAGTTTTTCACCATTGAGGACGATGTTGGCTGTGGGTTTGTCATATATGGCCTTTATTATGTTGAGGAAAGTTCCCTGTATGCCTACTTTCTGCAGCGTTTTTATCGTAAATGGGTATTGAATTTTGTCAAAAGCTTTCTCTGCATCTATTGAGATGATCATATGATTTTTCTCCTTCAGTTTGTTGATATGGTGTATCATGTTGATTGATTTGCATATATTGAAGAATCCTTGCATTCCTGGAATAAACCCCACTTGATCATGGTGTATGATCCTTTTAATGTGCTGTTGGATTCTGTTTGCTAGTATTTTGTTGAGGATTTTTGCATCTATGTTCATCAGTGATATTGGCCTGTAGTTTTCTTTCTTTGTGACGTCTTTGTCTGGTTTTGGTATCAGGGTGATGGTGGCCTCATAGAATGAGTTTGGGAGTGTTCCTCCCTCTGCTATCTTTTGGAAGAGTTTGAGAAGGATAGATGTTAACTCTTCTCTAAATGTTTGATAGAATTCGCCTGTGAAGCCATCTGGTCCTGGGCTTTTGTGTGTTGGAAGATTTTTAATCACAGTTTCAATTTCAGTGCTTGTGATTGGTCTGTTCAGTTGTTACGTCTCCTTTTTCATTTCTAATTCTATTGATTTGAGTCTTCTCCCTTTTATTCTTGATGAGTCTGGCTAATGGTTTATCAATTTTATTTATCTTCTCAAAGAACCAGCTTTTAGTTTTATTGATCTTTGCTATTGTTTCCTTCATTTCTTTTTCATTTATTTCTGATCTGATCTTTATGATTTCTTTCCTTCTGCTAAATTTGGGGTTTTTTTGTTCTTCTTTCTCTAGTTGCTTTAGGTGCAAAGTTAGGTTGTTTATACGAGATGTTTCCTGTTTCTTAAGGTAGGATTGTATTGCTATAAACTTCCCTCTTAGAACTGCTTTTGCTGTATCCCATAGGTTTTGGGTCGTCGTGTCTCCATTGTCATTTGTTTCTAAGTATTTTTTGATTTCCTCTTTGATTTCTTCAGTGATCACTTCGTTATTAAGTAGTGTATTGTTTAGCCTCCATGTGTTTGTATTTTTTACAGATCTTTTCCTGTAATTGATATCTAGTCTCATAGCGTTGTGGTCGGAAAAGATACCTGATATGATTTAAATATTCTTAAATTTACCACGGCTAGATTTGTGACAAAAGATGTGATCTATCCTGGAGAATGTTCCATGAGCACTTGAGAAAAATGTGTATTCTGTTGTTTTTGGATGGAATGTCCTATAAATATCAATT
>NC_041233.1:17613096-17613567 GCF_002837175.3 Physeter macrocephalus | reverse complement strand
CTGCTTTTAATATATTTTCTTTGTATTTAATTTTTGAAAGTTTGATTAATATGTGTCTTGGCATGTTTCTCCTTGGGTTTATCCTGTGTGGCACTCTCTGTTCTTCCTGAACTTGATTAACTATTTCCTTTCCCTTATTAGGGAAGTTTTCAACTATAATCTCTTCAAATATTTTCTCAGTCCCTTTCTTTTCCTCTTCCTCTTCTGGGACCCCTATAATTCAAATGTTGGTGTGTTTAATGTTGTCCCAGAGGTCTCTGAGACTGTCCTCAGTTCTTTTCATTCTTTTTTCTTTATTCTGCTCTGCAATAGTTATTTGCACTATTTTATCTTCAATGTCACTTATCTGTTCTTCTGCCTCAGTTATTCTGCTATTGATCCCATCTAGAGTATTTTTAATTTCATTTATTGTGTTGTTCATCATTGCTTGCTTCCTCTTTAGTTCTTCTAGGTCCTTGTTAAATGTTTCTT
>NC_041233.1:17578064-17613030 GCF_002837175.3 Physeter macrocephalus | reverse complement strand
GTGGGTTTTTACGTTGCTCCTTCATCTGCTGTGTGTTTTTCTGTGTTTTCATTTTGCTTATCTTACTGTGTTTGGGGTCTCCTTTTTACAGGCTGCAGGTTCGTAGTTCCCATTGTTTTTTGTGTGTGTCCCCAGTGGCTAAGGTTGGTTCAGTGGGTTGAGTCGGTTTCCTGGTTGAGGGGACTAGTGCCTGTGTTCTGGTCGTTGAGGCTGGATCTTGTCTTTCTGGTGGACATGTCCACGTCTGGTGGTGTTTTTTTGGTTGTCTGTAGCGTACTTATGATTTTAGGCAGCCTCTCTGCTAATGGATGGGGCTGTGTTCCTGTCTTGCTAGTTGTTGGGCATAGGGTGTCCAGCACTGTAGCTTGCTGGTCATTGAGTGAAGCTGGGTCTTGGTGTTGAGATGGATATCTCTGGGAGATTTTCGCCATTTGATATTACCTGGAGCTGGGAGGTCTCTTGTGGACCAGTGTCCTGAAGTTGGTTCTCCCACCTCAGAGTCCCAGCCCTGACGCCTGGCTGGAGCACCAAGAGCCTTTAATCCACACGGCTCAGAATAAAAGGGAGAAAAAATGGAAAGAAAGAAAGAAAGAAGGAAGGAAGGAAGGAAGGAGATAAAATAAAGTAGGATAAAATAAATAAAGTTATTAAAATAAAAAATGAAAAATAATTATTAAGAAGAAAAATTTTAAAAAGTAAAAAAAACAAAAACAAGAAACAAAAAACGGGATGGTCAGAACCCTAGGACAAATGGTGAAAGCAAAGGTATACAGACAAAATCTCCCACAGAAGCATACACATACACACTGACAAAAAGAGAAAAAGGGAAAAAAAATAATATATCTTGCTCCCAAAGTCCACCTCCTCAATTTGGGATGATTCGTTGACTATTCAGGTATTGTACAGATGCCGGGTACATCAGGTTGATTGTGTAGCTTTAATTCGCTGCTCCTGAGGCTGCTGGGAGAGATTTCCCTTTCTCTTTGTTCACACAGCTCCTGGGATTCAGCTTTGGATTTGTCCCCGCCTCTGTGTGTAGGTCACCTGAGGGCATCTGCTCTTTGCTCAGACAGGACGGGGTTAAAGGAGCAGCTGATTCGGGGGCTCTGGCTCACTCAGGCTCGGGGGAGGGAGGGGTATGGGTGCGGGGGGAGCCTGCGGCGGCAGAGGCCAGCATGAGGTTGCACCAGCCTGAGGCGTGCCGTGCGTTCTCCAGGGGAAGTTGTCCCTGGATCATGGGACCCTGGCAGTGGCGGGCTGCACAGGCTCCCCGGAGGGGTGGTGGGGATAGTGACCTGTGCTCACACACAGGCTTCCCGGTGGCCGCAGCAGCGGCCCAGCGTCTCATGCCCATCTGTGGGGTCCGCGCTGATAGCCGCCCATCATTTTCTAAGTAACATCATGGTATCTACAGTTCCTGAGCAAGTTTCTAACTCTTTTCCATCCCTCTTTATTATCGAATAGTAATGGTTCTTTATATAGTCTAGATATAAACCTTTTATAAAATATATGATTTGTAAAAATATTCACCCACTGTGTGGATTATTTTTTGACACTTTGATGTTTTTATTAGAACAAAAGTTTTAAAATTCTGATAATGTTCATTTTCTCTCTTTTTTTCCTCTTTCCTATACTTTTAGTGTCATATATAAGAAACCAATACCAGATCCATGATCATAAAGATTTACACCCCCTCCCCATCTTTTCTTCTAAATCTATTACAGTTAACCTCTTACATTTAAGTGTTTTATACATATTGAGTTAATTTTTGCATGTGGTATGAGATAGGGGTCCAACTTCCTTATTTTCATGCGGTTATCCAATTGTCCCAGAAACATTGTTGAAGAAACTATCCTTCTCCCATTTAACTATCATGGAAACTTTGTTGAAAACAAATTAGCCAAAAATATAAAGGTTTATTTCTGAACACTCAATCTTATTCCATTGTTCGGTATGTTTATCCTTATGCCAATTGCACACTGTCTTTATTACTGTAGCTTTATAGTAAGTTTTGAAGTGTTCATTATTGTCCTTTTTCAAGATTGTTTTGGCTATTCTGGATCCCTTGAGTTTCCATTTAAATTTGAGTGTTAGCTTGTCAATTTCTGTAAAGAAATCAGCTAAGAGTTTGATGAGATTGCGTTGAACCTGTATATTAATTTGTGGAGTATTGTCATCTTCACAATATTGTCTTTAATCAATGAATACAGAATACCTTTCCTTTATGTATTGACTATGTATTCTGCAACCTTGATGAACTCATTTATTAGCTTTAATAATTTTTTTGTGGATTCTTCAGGATTGTCTGTATACAATCATGTTATCTGCAAATGCAATTTTATTTCTTCTTTTCCAATTAGGATGCCATTTATTTCACTCTTGCCTAATCACCCTGAGTAGAACCTTCAGAACAATGTTGAATAGAATGGTGAGAGGGGACATCCTTGTCTTAGTCCTGATTTTAAGGGAAAATTACTGTCTTACACCATTAAATATAATGTTAGCTGTGGGCTTTTTATGCTGCTTTTTATCAGATTGGGGAAGTTCCCTTCTACTCCTAGCTCGTTGAGTGTTTTTAGCATGAAAGGGCATTACATTTTGTAAAATCCTTTATCTGCGTCTATTGCAATGTTGCTGTGACTTTTTTGTCCTTTATTCTATTGATGTGGTCTATTACATTAATTAATTTTAAATGTCATTTTTTTAATAGAAGGTTCAGGGGGAAGTAAAATATTTATTATATCCATATCTCAATCAAAGTAGAAAAATGTTTCCCACGTGGGTACATAGTTATAAGGAAATGAGAATACATTGTGAAAATGAGACACATTTGTCTAATTCTAAAGTCAGTGATCTTAATTCTTTGATGAAGAGCTAGTGAGAGTTCACAATGAACACTTTTTTTTTTTTTTTTTTTTTTTTTTGCGCTAACGCGGGCCTCTCACCGCTCACGGGCCCAGCCGCCCCGCGGCATGTGGGATCCTCCCGGACCCGAGCCCGAACCCGTGTCCCCTGCATCGGCAGGCGGGCTCTCAACCACTGCGCCACCAGGGACGCCCCACAATGAACACTTTTTTAGGCTACATTGATTTTTTTTTTTTAATGACATAATTGGAACTCAAAGACAGGATTAAAAGTTCGAATGGTATGTCTGGATTTTAGCAACATATAGTGACATAGTAGTATACTATACTTTTAAACCAAAGAGAAATATACACCAGAGGTCTGGGCTTTCATGAGGTTTGTTAGCAATACAATCAGCCATGTTGAAAGAGTTTCACTGAAATGAACACATCTTAAAGGGTTCACTAAGATTATATCTTCAATCCAAACATTCCCAAATTTTTAACAATGACTTAGATTACACTATTGCTATATATCTTTCTTTTATTTTGATTGTGGCAATACCTTAGATACAATGGAATATTATTCCACCGTAAGAAAGCTCTAAATCCTGCCATTAACAACAACATGGGTCAAACTGGAGGGTATATGCTAAGTGAAATTAGCCAGATAAAGAAAGACAAGTACTATATTATATCACTTATATGTGGAATTTTTTTAAAAAAGTTAAATTAAAGAAACAGAGAGTAGAATGGTGGTTACCAGGGGCTGAGAGGTGAGGAAGCTAGGGGGATGCCAGACAAAAGTCTTAATGCATGCAGTGAATAAGTTCTGGTGATCTAATGTGCAGCATGGTGATTCTAGTTAATAATACCATATTGTATACTTGAAATTTGCTAAGAAAATAGATCTTGAGTATTCTCATTACCAAAAAAAAGAGAGTTAAATAAATGAGGTGATGGATGTGTTAATTAACGTGATGTGGTAACCATTTCACAAAGTGTATGTATATGAAATCACCATATTTTACACTTTAAATATATACAATTTTATTGGTCAATTATACTTAAAGCTGGAGAAAAATGAAATATACATGCAAGAGTTAAGTAATTAGTATAAATGGCTTTCATAAGTAATTTTGTCACTGATGAAATGAGTTTTTAAAATATGAGGCTATTGAGCCACTACTGCCCTGGGTGAACAGTGTCAGAAGAGAATAGGTCCCAGAGCCTCACATCTTACGAGCAGCACTGCATGTATACTGGACTGCAGGATCCAGATTACCACTTCATGGGTCTGTTGCCTGACGCCATGTAGGGCTGGCTGGTCCTGCAGTCAGAATACGGCCTGATATGCTGGAGTAAACCTTTCATACAAGAAACCATCAATGTCTCCTGAGGACAGAGAACTGCCCCAGGTTTACACAAACAGGCTGTGTGATGTTTTTACTCCTATTTGCTAATAACTGTAGTTTTTCAGAAAAAAGTAATAAAGTTTAAAGAAACTTTATGTTCTAATTTTTTGATCATTTCATTGGACTTTTATTTTCAACTATGTATTATTGGTTCTTTGGGTTTAGCAGGACTATAATAATCATGTACTTTACTCTGCAAATCTTATTCTGTATATTTTGGACAGGTTCCTGCAGTGATTCTATTGATGATAGATGAACAGCTCATCACTGAAAAACTTATTAATTTACATTTTTGTTTAGTACCTTATTCTGTAGGAAATTATTTAATAACAACCGCAAACCAGCAGAAAGAAGAACTTGGTTTCAATACTTTCTAGTTGTGTGAGGATGGTAAAGTCTCTCTCAACCTCATTCCTATGTTACTTTTACTGTGGTTTTGTTCAGACCTGAACTTCCAGCTTTTTCTAGTATATTTAGATGTCCCACAGGTACCTGGAATAAAACGTCTCTAGTATTGACCTCATTTTCTTTTCTTAAGATGTAGTTAGTGTAGTTTCACCTATAATTACTAATATCATTGGCATCTATCTATTTGCTGAAGCCTGATCTGAAAATTGTAATGTTATTCAACCCTTTACTTGATATCACTTAGATCAACAAGCCTCATAATTTTTGCCTTTTAAATACCCATAAATCCATTCTTCTCTGCCATCTTTCCTGGTACAGACACTATTATTTTATATACACAAATTTATTAGTTATACATACAAATACATATAATTGAAATACTGATAATAATATATATATTTATACCACATATTCATATAATTGCCTCCTAAATGCAAATATTGATATTCATAGTAATGCTAAAGTATGCTTTCTAACTTTTTATTTTGAAATACTTTTAGATTTACAAAAGTTGTAAAAATAATACAGAGATTTCAAATAAGCTCTTTACTCACCTTCCCCCTTTGTTAACATCTTGTCCGCTCACAGTGCAATTATCAAAACTAAGAAATTAACATTGGTAACAAGTCTATTAACTAAGCTATAGACTCTACTTGGATTTTACAAGTTCTTCCATTAATGTTCCTTTTATTTTCTAGCATCAGATCCAGGATTTCACATTGCATTTAGTTGTCATGTTGCCTTTGTCTCGCCCAGTCTGTGACAGTTCCTCAGCATCTATCTTTCATGACTTTGACACTTTGCAAGTGTACTTGTCAGTTATTTTATGGAACATCCCTGTCCCTCTATTTAGGTTTGCCTGATGTTTTCTCATGTGGATAGTGGTTTTGCGTTTTTGGCAAGCATACCACACAGGTGATGTGCCCTCTCAGTGTCTTATTTTGAGGTTATACCATGTCAAGGTGTCTTATTACAGGTAATGGTAACCTCAATTACTGATTAAGATGGTCTCTGCCAGGTTTCTTCACTGTAAACTATTTTCTACACTGTAGTTAATATATATCTTGGGGGAGATAGTTTGTGGCCAGCAAATATTCTCATTTTTCTCAAAATTTTGACCACTAAAATTTGCATTTATGACTAGATCTTACCTGAAACAGTCATTACGCTGGTATTCTTAGGGCAAATTTTTATCTCCGTCATTCACTCTACATGTAATAATTTAAGTTCTTTGGTAGGGAAGAGCTGTCCCTTCTCTCTCATTTATTTATTCTATTATTATATTAGAATGGGCTCATTATTATATTTTTTATGGGTCATAAACCAATGCACTCATTATTCTGTTGTTTTTGATAAATTGTTCCAACTTTGGCCATTGGAGGTTCTAGAGAACTTTGGCATGCCCCCATCCTTGATTGTGCACTTCCTTAGGATCATTGTGAATTTTTCCTCTCTGAACCCTAGAATTAACTGCTTCAGTAAGGAGCCCTGGTTTATTTTACTTGAGGGAATCATTTAGAACCCAATATCTAAGATGAGTTTATACTAGACCCTCTCAGAAGATAAGCCTTTGTATAGTCTTCTTTGTTTTTTGTGTTATATTATGGATTCAAAATATTATTTTCAGACTCATCTTGGGTTAGATTTTTATGTCCTCACTTCCTTCAGTGTTGTTATAATTGCAAAATTATAAGCCAGTGATAGTTTGTATTCTATTTTAGTTTCCTTCAATATCTGGATTTTTAAAAAATGTATATACAGTAAAATTCTATCTTTATGAATTATAAATCTATAAGTTTTGACATATGCATAGAATCATAAATCCACCAAACCGTCAGGATACAGAATAATTCCATCACTTCAACAATTCCCTTGTGCCTCATTTTTGGTGGTCAACACTTCCTCCTGTGCCCAATATCTGAAAACCATTAATTTATTTTTTTTCCCTATAGCTTTACCTTTTCCCAAATGTCTTATAAATGGCATCATACAATATGTTATCTTTTGTGTTTGGCCTCTTTCATTTAGCAAAAAGCATTTACAACTTTTGATTTTAAGCATTTTAATAGATGTGTTATGGTATCTCTTTGATTTTAATTTTTCTAATGATTAATTATGTTGATCATCTTTCCTTATGTTTCTTTGTCATTCATATAGCTTATTTGGCAGTGTGTTTGTTTAGATCTTTTACCCAATTTATTATTTTTTTCTTACTGTTGAGTTTTGAGGGTTCTTTGTATATTCTGGACATAAGTCCTGTCTCAGAAATGTAATTTTATAATATTGTATCCCTGTCTATGGTTTTTAGTTGCATTTTCTTAAGATTATCTTTTATAGAGTAAAAGATGTGGATATTTATATAGTACACTGTGTCTTTTTTTTTTCTTTAAGGGTTAGGTTTTATTGTCATATCTCAGAAGTCCTTGCCTAACTCTAGGTCACAAATATTTTTCCAGTATTTCTTTTAGAAGACTTATAGTTTTAAATTTTATATTTAGGCTTTGTCAGGAAATAATTCTATCATATTTCTACCATCTTGTCCTTTGAGCAAAGGCACTAACTGCTAATAAAAATGAAATGACATAAAAATATGGATGACATAGTGATCAAGTTGAAAGAATCTGTTAATAGTGATTTTTTTTGTCCCCTCCAACCATGCCTCAGAGAATAACGGAGATATAGGGCACAGAAAAAAAAATCTTAGAAGCAAGGAAAAGGGAATTAAGAAGAAAAGAAAAGAAAAATTAAAAGAAAAGAAAATATATTTGGAAATAATGAAGAACACTTTTCCTCAGCTCACAAAATGAGAAGAAAATATTTTATGCTTGGTGTGGTGGTGAAACTTCCCAGTGAAACAGTCAGGAAATTGGCAAAACCTAGAGAGAATAGAGTTATGTGATGTGATGAAAGCCCCTCAGGACAGTCTGTGGTCCCTTAAGAATGGCTGTGCCCAAGTATGGATGATACAGAAAACTTACAGTGCTGTGCAAGCTGTATGGGAGGATGGATGGCTCACCACGCCTCACATTGATGCCGTGGAAAATATAAGATTCTGGAACCATGGCTTAATTTTACTTTGTGTGTTTGGGGGTTTCTGGAAAGACTACTTGAAGACTCTCCCAAACAAGATTGAGATTGACATAAACACACTACTATATATAAAATAGATAACTAATAAGGACCTACTGTATAGCACAGGGAACTCTACTCAATACTCTGTAATGGCCTATATGGGAAAATAATCTAAAAAAGAGTGGATATATGTACAAGTATAACTGAGTCACTTAGCTGTACACCTGAAACTAGCACAACATTGTAAATCAACTATACTCCAATAAAAATTTTTTAAAAAAGAGATTCTCCCAAACATAGTAGAAATGAACTAAAGTATAAAATGTACGGGAAAACTAATGTCTTGCCATTGTCTGAAGCTCAGGCTTAATAACTGCTCTTATTGCCCAATGCACTTAATACATTGCATTAAAATTTTCGTGCTGCCTGTTTCCCTTTCTATAGCACCTCCCCAAAAGTCATCTATCCTTGAGGAATGAACAATGACTTACCAATTTCTTATTTAGCACCTAGAACTTTACCTTACTCATATTATGCTCTGAAATAATACTAGTTGAATGAATGTGAATGAACAATGTTTATGAAAGTGTTTCTAAACTGAATAGCTAAATGTCATTATTTTAACATTTGAGAACTCTATTATCTCATAAGTAATTACACTCTGGTCAATAGTTTAGGCTAATCCGATTTTTTTTTTCAAATGGACCGTTAGAGATCCGTTTTTGGAAATGTATATTTTGTGCAAAATATTCCCTTAGAGAGAAGCCTTAATGTTCGAGAGGATTAAGGATTTGGGGGCTATTCAGTAGTGGAAAGAAGTCCTTTGATACTTCCCATAGTTATCTATTGTAAAGTTGCTAATAATACTCAGTGTTATGAAAAAAATCCTTGCCATTGCTCTATATCCCATAAAATTGAAATTGAATTTTCTCTACCCATTGTGTGGACTATGCATTTGACGATTCTTTTTTTCATTTGCCATTTGATACATAAATTGGTGTTATGAGACTTCCTCTTTTCCTGGGAAAGGAAAGCAGCTAAAATAATATCCTTACACCTTATATTACTTAATAGAGAATATCTGAAAAATTGCATGCAATTGCATGTAAATTGATCTTGATGAATCAAGGTATAATTTTCTCTGAGAAAGTATTATAAAATGAGGAAAAAGTTTGAAATCATTATAAAATTCACAATTAAAAAAATAACAAGTCATACTATTCTGTATTTTTAAATATTTTCAGCGTAAAAATAAAACCCTAAGTAATAAAGTACCCTGAGAATATATGAATAAATATTTTATTGTACATATAACTGAAATAGAATATAATTTCAAAAGATGATGTATGTTAAGATAGTGATAGACTTGACTATACATATACACATTTAAGGTTTCCATTCAACAACAAAAAATATATTAAAATGAAATGCAATTGATAAGTGCCAGAAATTCTACAAAAGTGCTATTATTAGTGAAATTATGGATAGTAAAATATATATTTTTTCTTTTCTATCTTTTTGTCCATTTCTGATTGCCTAGATATTACTAAATTCACTTGAGGGCAGAATGTCTTATTTATACATCTGTTTATTCTGTGATTTTTTTTGTGTGGTCAAATAATAATGTATGTAGATGAACATTTTTCAGCAATTTTTACCTATAAAGAAAAAATGGTTTATAATTACTGAGGGCTTATTAAATTCTAGGCAATGAAGCCGGTAGGTTATATTTATTTATTTAAGTCCCTACATATGCTTTTCAAGTAGAAAGCTATCTTAGGAGAATAATTGATAAGTAGTTTGAGAGGAACAGTTATGATTGGGGCCAAAACTGCGTTGTCAAAGTTAAAACGGACCAGTTTTTTCATTCGGGAAAATGAGATGAAGTAGGTTAAATAATGTGTGCAAGGTGACACACCTCGTGATTAGAAAGTCTTGGATTCATCTTCAAGTTTCTTTTTAAAGCTAAAATGCTTGCCATTATGGCAGTGTTTGGACACACAATATTGGATGTTTACTGGTCCCCAATACTCACTTCACCTAACTGAGAAAAGTACCTTTAAACAATACTATCCTCAGCCATAAAGGGAACATGAATCAAATCTCCAAACCCATAAACTTCTTTTAATCAAAAGTTGTCCCTGCAACTTCTGAATTCAACTGGCTAAAGTGCTCAGGCTTTACTCAGAAAGCAGGCTTCCGCTGGTTAATCACACTCCTTGGTATCAACTCCTTTTGATCCAGGTCCAAAGCCTATAGTAACTTTCAAAATAAAATAATGATGACTGTTCAAAATTTGAGAATTGGCAACTTTGCTAAAGATCTAGAGATGGTGGTAAAGTTTATATCCTGAACTGCATAGCTTTCTGCCAACCTCTTAGCTCCATCTTTGTTTTACTTGCTGTAGCACAGATCACTCCCCAGTAGCAATTCTAGCCACACCCAAGTCCCTGTAAATTATAAACTGCTTTACTAAGCCACCCCTCCCACCACACATACACAGAGAGAAAATGAATTGTTTTCATGAAAAGCAGCCATGTGAATATAATAGTTCTCAGTACAATACCAAAATCATTCTGGAGATTGCTCTGCATCCCCTAACACTGAAACCTAATATTCTCTGCATTCTAACATATTTTTCCTTGAACGTGGGAATACATGTGGGGCATAGGAGTTGTAGTGGGTATTTCTTGTTTGTTATTTTTCCACCAATCAGCCACACACAATGTTGTTATTTATAGTACACTGCTTTTGCTTTCCAGAAACTCTCCCTCTCTTACTCTAAGTGCTTCAGGAAAAGCGCTCCCATCCTGTGACTGCTTAAAGCATGGGATGAACACATGACCCACTTCATACTGGTCAGAGCCACCACGACCAGTGATAAGATGTTTGAGCTCTCAGGAAAGCATGTTGTCTCTTTTCTGCTCAACTTGATCGTAACAGAGTATGCCTCTGGAATTTTCGCAGCCCTCTGAAAATTGTTTGTAGACAGACATCTGAGAATGGACACACCACAGCGGACAGCAGAGAAAAAATATGTTCCAAGAGAGAAAAAATATGTTCTAAAATGTCATTTACATCTTTATCAAGCTATACCTGAAGCTGCATATCCTTGGGCTTTTCAGTTAAAGGAGATAATGAATCTATTATTAGCGTAAACCAATTTTAGTTAGATTTATCTGTTACTTGCTCAGAACCATACAAAACTATTTAGAAGAGATAGTGGAATAAAATACTAGCCTGAAAATATGCAAGGAAAATATGCTTTCTTATTAGACACTGTCACTTATTGGATTCTCTATAACTATTGCCAAAGATGGGCACAAATTTTATGCATAAAAATATGTATTGTTCTGTTTTGCTTTTTAATATAATTGAATATCATATGCTCAACAATCAGGTGGCAAAATATTAAGTGATAAATAATTTTGAATTATATCTTAGTTCTTTTATCAAATGATACAGATATTATAAATTGGATTGCAAGTGATAGAGCGTATGATATATTACATAGATGATAATCTGCTAAAAGAGTGACAAAGTATACTGAGCTAAAGTGATTAATAAGCTGATATTTAACTGATCAAACATTAGATGTTCTACATATTTTCTTATTTCCTCAATTGTGCAGATAAATCTTTGTTGATTCCTTTATTTCTCTATCCTTTTTTATGTCATTCTGTTAAAGCAGGCAAATGAAATTGTGAGGTCATCAGACAGTTTGAAGTGTCTTCAACTATGGCCTGCTCTAATATTTTGAGAAAGCAGATGGGTCACATTAATGTAACAAACAAACAATAAATAAATGTTGCCCATGCCTTTGAAACGTCCTTAAACCCATTCTGTGTTTGAACATTCTAACAGGATAAGCAGTCAGAAAAGGTATAATACCATGTATACCAAGCTGGGATTGATTTTCACAATTGTTCCCGCTGCACTGGAATTATCCTTTCAGCTTTACCCTTTCTACATATCCACTAACCTTAAATCATCTCTTTCTATTCTCAGGTCAGGGTTGATATTCAGATTATACCTATAGGTCCCTTATATGCCCAACACAGGAGTCTGGCAAAGATTCGGTAGACACTGGGTTTCACTTAGAAATGTTGATGTATGAATATTTTCTTTCCTAGGGGATTTCTTAATGATATATATAATATATTGCTTCATCTCTCTCTAATTCATCCTCTTAATTCCTTTATAATTTCCTTAAGATTTCCTCAGAAGCTTTTAGTACCAGCTTCAGATTTAATTATGAAAAAAGTGAAGAAATTGAGGTCTATTTAGGGAATTGAAATACTATTTACATAAAAAGTGTTTTATAAAAGCTATAAAATGATTATATTGGCTTAGCCAAAAAGTTCGTTCGGGTGTTTCTGTACGATGCTATGGGAAAATCCGAACGAACTTTTTGGTCAATCCAGTATATACACACATAATGAACATAATATATATACACATATACATAGTTAACTATATATCTATACATATAGTAGTACACATGTAGTGTGGCATATGTATAATGTTTACCTATAATGCGTTTAACAAATTAAATAATTTGTCCTTTTAATAAAAATAAACAAGAAGAGTTTTAAAACATTATAAACATGTTTTCTTTTACAAAACATATCTCCCAAGTTAACAATGGTTTGGATATTTCCTTTGACATTTGGTTTGAAGATTTCATGCAAAATTAGAAATCTAAATATCACGATGACAGTTTAAATGTGGCAGAGTATATTAATAATGTCTGTCAACTATTCATGAATAGCTCTTTTATTAGTGAAGAGGTAGTGGTATTTCTCAACTGTTACTCCCTTCAGTCACAACCTTTTAACTACATTTGTGAAAGAAAAACAATAACTATAGATGCCCAGAACAGAAATCAGATCTTTAACAGAGTTTTAATGTGTCAGGAACTAATGAAATCCTGCTGCAGACTCTGGCACCGTGGAGGAGGCTGCTCAGCTGGAAGGCTTTAAATTAGTGACGGCCAGTCTACTCCTATAGACTATTCTTGGGAGACATTGCTTCCTGCTCTGAGCACAGCCAAGCTAAGTGAGAGCACATGCTATGGACAGCCTCTTGGTCTGAAGTACGCCAAGCTCAGCTTAATAAACAAATCCGGCGTATGGGCATTAAATACAAAGTTCATTCACGGCTGGTTAATGGATGTTTTGCAGAGACCATTTTTACATACGTAATATTTCATTTTCTAGAGTGAAAAGAGTGGGTTCTGCATGGAAAGTGAAAGGAGAGTGCTTTATTTTATATGTGCTTTTCTGCCCTTTCATTTCTGAGTCTGAAATAATATTTTTCTTCATTACATGTTGCTGCATTTAATGAAGAGAAAGACTCTAAAATAGAAATGGAGAGGGGAATATTTGCCAGCCTGGCAAGAATCTCAGAATAAGCTTAGGAATCCTCATATTGACACATAGGTATTTGGAAATCATAATTATATAATTACACTATATTTATATATAAAGATCATGTACATAAACATATAGAGATGAATATATTACACACACACACACACACACACACACACACACACTCAAAGAGCTTTTTTTCCAGCTAGATTCTGGAACTTTAGCTTTTTTCTATGTTTAATTATTAAATATTTGATGCATACAAGACAATATATATCAAATATACAGAAGGTATAAAAAACTGTCATAATCTCCAGTATACCTACTAACCAAATTAAGAAATAGACATTATTAAATCTTGTGTGTGTCTCTATAAAAATCTTTCCTTCTTCCTCTGCAATATTTAACTATCATTACAAAATTTTGTTTATTATTTCTTTGTGTGTGTTTGTGTGTGTGCTTTTAGTACATATGTATCTAAACACAATATGTTGACAGGTTTTTTATTATTTGCTTGCTTTTAAAATTATGTACGATTATATAAACATGTTTACATATTTAATTAGATATTTTTATTAATAATTCTTTTTTATAATCATTATTATGTTTCTAGGATTCATTCATGTTGAACGCAGCTGTTGTACACTTATTTTCATTGCTGTTTAACATTCCATTTTGTGAATATACCACAAAAATTTTTTTTAAGTTGTAATAGTTTTAGGCTCAATTTTCCTCTCTCATTTTGTTGAATCAATTTTATTTCTGCGGAAAAACTTATAAAAAGATGAGTGACATTTCAATGATCAAATTATCTATGGCTATTGTGAATTGTAAAAAAAGAGAGAAAATGTTAGTTTGATTTATTTATAGTTTGATTATGATTTTTGTGTTCTGTTATTTTTTTTTAAATTCTGTAAGTTTTTTTCTAAAGAATAGAAGAATACAAAATGAAAAGTGAAGGTCAGACAATAATGAAATAATAAAGTGTAAATGTGTATATGTGTGTATATATGTGTGTGTGTGTGTGTGTGTGTGTGTATTTCAAAGCCAAATTTTAGGCAACCATCTTGAGTCTTCTGCACTTCCCCCACTGCAATTAATCATCACAGCCTATGAATTTGATCTCTTAGTGTTCTTTTTTTTAACATCTTCATTTTACTCTGCCCATTTCAAATTTCCACCAACCTTCCTAGATTACTTATAATAACCTTATAATTTGTCTCTAGTAATGCTTCATTCAATTCTTTCTTCAGCTAAGTCAGAATAATCTCTGTTAAAATCAAATATTGTCTATTTTATGTTTAAAATCCCTTCTTAGCTGTAAATGCAGTTTTTGAAAGCACAAGAACTTTAAAATACCTTAAATCTTCCATCTTGGTATAGCTTTTGCTGATATTCAATACTTTACACTTTCTGTTCCATTTTCTGAACACAAACTAACAAACATGGAGAACTCATTGATATAGGAATGCTCACTTGTAACAAAGGACTCAATATTATATCAGGACCGTTTGGAGTTGGTCTTACTAGTTTGTTGGATGTCTCCTTGAAATTTGGACATGAATGTCACATACAGAAAATTAGATGATGTGTTGGAACTTCATTGAATTGATATATAGGAAAGATATCAGGAGATTCAGAGATGTCTGCATTGGAATGAATTAATATGTAACTGGCTATAGCCAGCATCTAATTGTCCCCAATGGTTAGGGAAGGGAACTCCTTTAACAGGGATAATAAAGAATGCACAGGAAGGAAGCACAGCTCAGTGGTGAATGTCTCGTGCAGGCCAGAATCTATGGTTTGTATGCTACCATCAGTGTGATTATGTGATTCTGGAATGACAAAGGCCAGGTGGTAGCATATTCATCAGAAGAAAGATGGACATAATTATTGTAATGGGAAGACAACATGGTCATTAGGAAACCGTGACACATAGACATTGTGACCTCCATCATATTGCCACTCAATTCACTTTTCTGGCCTTTGCAAAAACCACATGGATTATGGTTAGACCACAATTGACTTAACATAATTTTAGCAGTCATGGATTTTTCTGTCAGGTTTTTATCTTTACTGGAGCAGAGCAACACAGTCTCTGGCACTTGGTAAGTGGCTATTGATTTTACAAAGCCTTTCTCAACCCCCATCAGTAGAGCAAGTCTTAAGGAATTCACGTTTACCTGCCAAATTTTATCGGTGTACTTTCACTGTCTTGCCTCCAGGTTATGTTAATTCTCCTGAGTTCTCTCATAATATGGTCCAGTGCATCTAAATTTTAATGCACACTTAAATCCTCTAGAGATGTTGTCAAAATGCAGCTTCTGATTCAGTAGTTTTGGAGAGGGACCTCAGATTATAAATTTCCAACACATTCCCTGATGATAGCAACATTATTTAACAAAGATATAGACAGGGATCTTGATCATCTTGACAACTGGGAGAATATCATGCTGGCCCTCTAAATTAGTGATACTATGCAAATTAAACTTGCTGAGCCAAAACTTTCAAGTGTTATAGGTGTGCTAATAAGATAATTGCATGCCAGAAGGTAAAAAATAAACCTTATGGAAATTTAGAGTCCTGCCAACCCAAAATGTTTGGGTTTCAGTGGTTCCAGGCACTTCGTTATCATCTCTAAAGCAAAAGTGAAAATGGTATTATTGCACATCACATCTTAAGAAGATCCACAAAATTTCATGGTCCTCTTTGGGTTTTAGAGGCACACCCAGTGATTTTAGGAGTACTGTTCTGACTCACTTATCAGGTGACTTGGAAGGCCTAGAATGGGCCCTAGAACAAGAGAGAGCTTTACCACAGCTCCAGCTTCCAGAGCAAGCGTTCCTGCACCTTAGTCCATATGACCCACCTCGGCTCTGGAAGGGTCTTAGGTAGATAAAAATATTTTGTGGACATCACTGGTTTATCTCATTAGGAGAGTTTCAGATAGATTTTTGGAGCAAATTCTATGGAGTAAGGTCTACTTTCCTTTTAAAAAAAAAACAGCTCCTTATATTGTATTGGAATAAATAGAAAAAAAAAATGAGAACCTGATTATAGACACTAATTTTCTATGTGACCTGATCTCATTATGAGCAGAGTGTTAATAAAATACACTGAATCATAATGTTACAGAGACACGGCAGAAATCCATTTTAGATTAAAAGTGAATCATTCTATGACAACACTAAAAATTGAGGAGTGGTTATAAAAATAAATAAAAATTAAAAGAATAAAAATTACAACCGAAAGAGACAAAAAAATTCACAAAGAATGAACATATAACTGTATCTTTCTTCTTCGTGAAAGAGGGCATTATACTAGATATCTGCCTTCAGCACTAGCAGGAAGTATAAAAGATGAAGGAAGGTGATCAGAACAAGTAGATATGATATAGCACTCTTGTTGAAATATTGCTATTATTGCACACACACAAATAATTGCTATTATTGCACACTCTCTCTTTGGATACAGAGAGAGACAATGTGGCCTTAAGGGCAGATAACAGTTACAGTACTGCAATTGGAATACCTTGCCCTGGTCCAGCAATAAGGACAGAGAGCTATACCTGAGACTCAAAGATAAGCACAGACCTTTGACTGAGACTAACCTGTTCACAGTTTGGTAATTTCTGGTATCTTGGCAGAAACATTAGGAAATTTTCTATTTCTGAGAGTTTCCTGAATTGAGAACTCTACAGATTAAGATAAAACAACTAGTCCACATCAAAGATCACCAGGCAAAATTGATAGTAAGCTATCTTGTACTAGGCATTAGTAGAAATGTTTTAGAGCCCAGAATACTCTGGATGTGTGAACTGTCAGATGCAGATTATTACATAACACACATATTAAAAATGTTTAAAGGATTTTTTATCTCATATATGAGCAAACAATGTTATTCTTTTTGTCTAATCTGTTTCTTAATTTTTATTTTTGTTTAATTTTATTGAAATATAGTTGATTTACAATGTTGTGTTAGTTTCTGCTGTACAGTAAAGTGACTCAGTTATACATATATATGCATTCTTTTTCAATTCTTTTTCATTATGGTTTATCACAGGATATTGAATATAGTTCCCTGTGCTATACAGTAGGACCTTGTTTTTTATAATCTGTCTTGAATTAATTTTTGTTAGTTTTCCCATTTAGGTTATTACAGAATATTGAGCAGAGTTCCCTGTGCTATACAGTAGGTCCTTGTTGGTTATCTATTTTAAATATAGCAGTGTGCACATGTCAGTCCTGGCAGTCCCGTGGTTAGGACTTGGAGCTTCCCTGCCAGGGCCCGGTTCAATCCCTGGTTGGGAAACTAAGATCCTGCAAGCTGTGCAGCACAGCCAAGAAACCAAAAACACCTCAAACAATGATATTCTTACTAATGAAGAGAAACATTTTTTATTGAAGTATAGTTGATTTACAATGTTGTGTTAACTTCTGCTATACAGCAAAATGATTCCATTATACATATATATTTTAAATATTCTTTTCCATTATGGTTTATCATAGGATATTGAATATAGTTCTCTGTACTATACAGTAAGACCTTGTTGTTTATCTCTTCTATATATAAAAGCTACATCTGCTAACCTAACCTCCCACTCCATCCCTTCCCCAAGCCCCTCCTCCTTGGCAGTCACCACTCTGTTCTCTATGTCCATGATTCTGTTTCTGTTTCATAGATAGGTTCATTTGTGTCATATTTTAAGTACCACATATAAGTGATATCATATGATATTTGTCTTTCTCTTTCTGACTTACTTAGTGTGATAATCTCTGGTTACATCCATGTTGCTGCAAATGGCATTATTTCATTCTTTTTTATGGTTGAGTAGTGTTCCATTGTACATATGTACCACATCTTCTTTATGCATTCATCTGTAGATGGACATTTAGGTTGTTTCCATGTCTTGGCTATTGTGAATAGTGCTGCTATGAACATAGGGGTGCATGTATCTTTTGGAATTATAGTTTTGTCCAGATATATGACTAGGAGTAGGATTGCTGGATCATATGGTAATTCTATTTTTAGTTTTCTGAAGAACTTCCATACTGTTTTCCACAGTAGCTGCACCAACATACATTCTCACCAACAGTGTAGGAGGGTTCCCTTTTCTCCACCCCCTCTCCAGCATTTGTTATTTGTAGACATTTTATTGATGGCCATTCTGACTGGTGTGAGGTGATACCTCATTGTAGTTTTGATTTGCATTTCTCTAATGTAATTAGTGATGTTGAGCATATTTTCATGTGCCTATTGGCCATCTGTATTTCTTTCAGAGAAATTTCTTTTTAAGTCTTCTATCCATTTTTGGATCGGGTTGTTTGTTTTTTTGTTGTTGAGCTGTATGAGCTATTTGTATATTTTGGAAATTAAGCCCTTGTCAGTAATTAAGAGAAACATTTAATAAACACATGAGATGTCTGGAAATGAGAAACATGTTTGTTAAAAAATTTTTTCAAAGAATTAAGAAAAGAATTTTTAAAAAAGAATTAGGCAGTGTGTTAGACTCAGCTAAAGAGAATATTAGTAATCTAAAAGATAGATCATACCAAACTCCCTAAAAAACATAATATAAAGACAAGAAGATTCACTACTACTTTATATGCAATACTATGGTCTTATAAATTTAGTGGACCTGTAATCGGTATTAACACCTGATGGTGCAAACCACATTTGTTTTCTTTTTTCAGAATATTATTGAATTATTTTCAGTTTTTTATTTCATATTATATTTAGCATGTACTTTTCAAGGTTTTACTTAAAAATACTGATATTATGTTGATTGGGATTTTTTAAATTAGTAGATTAATTTGAAGGAAATTGGCATCTTTACAATTTTAAATTACCTTCTGCAGCTAACACAACATGTATTTTCTTTTATATTGCCAATTTTGTTATCTGCTAAATTTGTATATTTTCCTGTAGGTCTTACTAGACTTTTTACTAATATTATATATTTTTAGTTTGAATAGAGTAAATTTAAAAAAAATTAGGTTCTATAA
The DNA here is from genome assembly GCF_002837175.3 of Physeter macrocephalus. NCBI lineage: Eukaryota > Metazoa > Chordata > Mammalia > Artiodactyla > Physeteridae > Physeter > Physeter macrocephalus. The sequence continues at coordinate 17,593,915 of NC_041233.1, read as the reverse complement.
CTGCTTACTGCTGAAATGGAAAAAAATACATAGATTTTCTTTTTTTCTCATGTATCTTTAATCTGGCCACCCATTCAACAAGCTCATTAACTCATTTTAGAAAAGCAGAGCTTCTCTTCACTGACCTTTAGTAATGTAATGGCCTTCTTTGTCTCTTGTTATATTTACTAGCCTGTCTGTTTAAAGTATTAATCTTTAGAGGATGTATGTCCATAATTTTTTTTTTTCCTTTTTAGTTGTCATTTATTTCCTTCCAGAAATTACTGGGGTTCTTATGTTTTAGATTGTTGGAAGGTACACTTATGTCCTGTAGAGATACAGTAGGTTTTCTTAAACCTTATCTTCAAGACACTCATTGTATGTACACCTAAATAGTGAAATACAAAGTTTAATTTGAGAAAAGGTAAAGAAAAACCTATTTTATATAAACATATTATGTTTTGTATATATATATTCCAATGTATAAATTTATTTCTAGCTTCTATATCAATCTATAGCAATCCATATGTAACTTCTGATTTATGCATATGTGTACATATATGTACAAATTTATTTTTCTTCTTTCTTTTTTTCTACACACACACACACACACACACACACACACACACACAAAATTCAATATCTCATAGTAGTCTCTTATCAGAGCGAAAGGGTAGTAAGGTAAGGTAAATAACAGTTGTGGAACACTAACAATCGAAAATAATTTTTCAAAACAACTTAGCAAAATATGTACTTTAGAAGTGTCCAAAAGTTTTTTTAAAAAAAATTGTGAAATTAAAAGAAACAAAAACTGGAGTAACTATCAAGCTAGGGATTTTACTCTGTATTTCCTAATGCCATTCTTTTCCACCATCACATTCCACCTCCTTAGGGGAGAAGAAAAAAGTGGTTACGAACCAGCTACACCATTTAGCGTCATTGGCTTAGGAGAATTCTCAAAGGAAATTTATCCTGCAGAAAATTGAACAGAGACACAGCACTGGCACAAGAGTCTAAGCCATTTCATCATCCAATGGCTTGTTGCCCTGTGGTGTTCCACCACAGTAGAACTTATATTTACTTTTAAATGTAAATTTTCCCTTCCGCTTGTAGCCATGGGAGAAGAGTTCAGGATGTTTTTATATACCAGAATATTATTAGCTCTCTCAGACACAGGGATAGAATTTCAAAGTAGGGAAATTTTCTTTTCCAGCCATCACACTTCTCAGTAACATTTGTCCTCCACCTCCTTTCCTTCTCTCAATATTTCCAGGATCTCAATACAAAAACAAATTAACTAATTCATAAATAATAATAGTGAGTCAGGCAAAGATCCTATTTTAGGATTACGTGAATTCTGTGTGTGTGAGAGTGTATGTGTGTGAAAAGATCATATAAAGCATGGGTATGGCTTCACATTACACTTTAACAACATTAAACTGTATTGTTACCTACCATGCCTTGATCATTGGTTCTTGCCCACTCTCCAAATGCATCATTTCATACAATTTTCACCCCTACTCCTGTATGTATCCGTTCTATATATTTTCTATTACTTCCAAAGTAAATATTAAGGTCTTTTCCTTTCCCCAGGTTTGAATGATGTCCCCTTATTACCTATCAGATCTTAATCTAAATATCACCTTGGCAAGGCCAATCTCAACCATCTAATCTAAAGTTCTTCCTGCTAGTTTCAATGCCAGTGTCCTGCTTTTGTTTATTTCTTTGTTTTCCTGAGGGAAATTCTGTATACCCTGTAATATTTTTGTCCATTTGCTTTTACTTGTCTTCCTTATAATGTAAGTGCCATGATACATAGATCTTGTCCATCTTGGATACGGTTGTAATCTTAGAAAGTAACATTGTGCCTAATGCATAGTGGCCCCTAGTGAAGATTTGTTGAATTAATAAATTAAAACATAAAATATGGACTTTTCAGTCATTGTGGAAAGGATACTATTCAGTTTCATACTTATTTATCCTCACTCCCTTCAAATTATACTACAAAAGTAACTGTCTAGTCAAAAAGTCAGCCCTTTTTAATTAATTTTGTTTTAGTATGGAGGAAACAAAAGATGGAAATGCTGTTAGCATTTAAGCATTTGCCAAGTTTAACACATAATTCCTGAACAAAACAATCTCTTGAGAGACCTAAATAAACTTACTGATCCAAAATGAATTTGAATATTATTAGAAGCGTTGTATTTATTCTAAAAAGTTAAAAAAAAAGGTTGACATTTTCTAATGTAGATATGTTAATGCCTCAGTTTTCAATTATAAAATCTTATTTCCCAAATTTGTGCCTGCTCTTGTTAGCCATTTGCCTGGAAACAAATGATTAGTAACTCCAGATTAAAGGATTCTACAACAAAAACTACCAGGAAATAACATGCAACCTTTTTATGCTTTTGTCAAGAAGGCATAAGAAATGATTATACTCATACAATACAGTGGAATTTTTAGGTGGTTTTCTGGAGATTTTATGCCACAACTTTAAGGTTTTCCTTCCTTTGATAAATTTAAAGGAAATAGAAATCAGCGTTCCCATAAAGGGAGACTGCCTCAATTGACTCGGTATATAGTATTCTGACTAATTTAAGGTTTTGGAAGAAACAAATCAATTTAGAATATTACTGAACATGCAAGCCATCCCATTTATATCGGAAAATATATTTAAGGTCATACTATTATGACTCTATGGGTCATATGAATATAGACATTTGTCATTTAGTATAGACAACATTATCTATCTGAACTGATGAGGCTGCAAATACAGATAAATGAAGTTTTAATTACAGGGTTGTGATTCTTAAACAGAATTTAGCTGTAACCTAGGAAACCACTGACATTTAGATAAGAGAAATAATAAACTCTACACTGTAAGAAATAATGGGAGTAAAATTTATTTTAAGAAGAAAAACAGGAGCAGGAAGACAAAGAAATTACAAATTGCACACAAACATAAGCAGCCTTTGATTTGGCGTGTGGAAGAGAGAGGATGATTTTAAAAATTAAATTTCCAAAGAAATCTGTGTGTTTTATGGATTTTAAAACTAGAGTTTATATTTTGCCCAAACTGTTCTTTCTTGGTTAGGAAAGAAAAGAAGCAACTGTACATTTCTAACACTGACCAAGGATTTGGGTTTGATTCTCAATTCAAGCTCTGTTATTAGTTCTGTTACCTTGAGGATGTGGTTAAATATTTTAAACAACAGTTTTCCCCTGTGTAAAATATGGATTATAATACATATTTGGAAAGTTTTCTGGGAATATTGTATAGAAAATATGTTTTAGAAAGTTTTCACACTTTTTTCAAAAGATAATAGATATTAAAATATTATAGAACATTACAGTGTTAAAATACTTTCTTAATGTTCTCAACCTTCTTCCTGAAGTATTGTCAGTGTGTACGTATATATTTTTGGTATCTAGGCCAAGATATATTCTGGAACTGTGTGTATTAAGGCCCTGTGGAGAACCTCTTGCTGATCTCAGTTCTGAGTATTTGTCTTTTGCATTCTACCCATAGCCTTTCTTATATGACCCTGTGTGTCTTAAGGGGAATTCCTACCTGTATTTCTGGTTTACGTTTTCTACACTGTATATTTGAACATTTTCATAATAAAATGTTAGGTGAAAAATTCACCTTTTAATCCTTCCTATAATTTATAAATTTACCCCATGTATACGTTCAACCTAACTATTTCCCCAGACATAGAGTTTTGTTTTGTTTCATTTCCCTTGCAGTTGAAAAGGAAAGAGCATGATAATAAATATGGTAAGAAATAGAACCATCACAATTCTCATCACTGTGTACTTCCCTGTCACTATATTAAACTACATTTTGTCCAAGCAGTAACCCTGCTGCTTTCTCTAGGATGTCTGTGCCCTGAAACGTAAGACTGCAAACAATCTTAATACATTACTTATCAGGATTAAAGTTTACTAATAAAGACCTGCTTAAAGACCTTTGACTTTCCCTGCCTACCAATTCAAAGCTATTACTGTCATATAAACTCTGTCCAATCTCAACCAGTTTACTCCCTTATAAAATCTGCCTTAAAATTATTTCACCCATATCCTAAAGTACTACAAAGTCTTTCCATTTTCTCCCCACTTTGAGACACTGTGTAAGAGTCTGTCAAGGTGGTTTTCTCCCTTACTTCAATAAATCTAATAAGATTTATTAGATCAATAAATCTAAACTAAGATTTGCATGATCAATAGTCTTTTTTTTTCCCTAGTTTTTTTTTTGAAGTGTTAGTCATAGACAACAGAATTATGGTAATGAGTTCAGGGAGAGGATTATATTATTAAATTTAATCATCTTTTCAGCAGTGCACCTGAAACTCTCAAGTTCAAGAAGGTGGTAGAAGCTCTAGAAAAGATGTTGATTATTTGGTACACTCCAGAATTAGAATTATATTTTGGAAATAATCATGCCTATGCGTAAGCCTAGGCTTTAAGAGACATTGGTAATACACTTGGGAAAGATCTGTACAGTGTGTGTGTGTATCACTTTTTATACTTGATTCATAATAGATGCTCAATAAATAGTAACTTTTTTTTCTTTTTTGGGGGGTTAACTTTTTATTTATTTATTTTAACTTCTTTATTGGAATATAATTACTTTACAATGGTGTGTTAGTTTCTGCTTTATAACAAAGTGAATCATAGTTACTTTTATGATGAATATTCCTTTTATGTGTTGATGTCAGTTATGTATATATATATATATTTACTGGCAATAAACGTAATATGAGTGCATGAGTTCACTGAAGGCTATAACTCTATCTCTTCATCATTATCTAACTTTGTTACAGTTAGATAAATAATAAATATTTTGATGATGATTATAGAAATATGCATTTTTTGTCTGAATATTGATCCCCAAGATCATATTTTATTCAAGCGATTGGTAATGTAATGCCATTGACTTTTTAAAACATCTAAAGTCCTTTGTTTATTCAGATTTTTAAAACTTTTCCTAATGTCTTCTTCTGTTCCAGGATTTCATCCAGGAGAGCACATTACAATTAGCTGTCAATCTCCCTAGACTCCTCTTGGGTGTGACAGTTTCTCAAACTTTCCTTGTTTTTGATGACCTTGTTATTTATCAGTATTCTGGTCACTTATTTTATAGGATGTCTGTGGAAATGTGTCTGTTGTTTTCATCATGATTTGACTGGGATTATAGGTTTTCAAAAGGAAGACCGCAGAGTTAAGACATTTCCATCACTTCATAACAGGTGCGCCAACTCTCAACATGATTTATTACTGATGATATTGACTTGGATCACCTGGATGGTGCAATGTTTATAAGATTCCTACACTTTAAAGTTTCTCTTTTTTTCTCCTTTCTGTACTGTACTCTTCGGAAGGAAGTAACTATATACAGTTCACATAAGTAGTAGGGAGTTATGTTACTCCTTGAGGGCAGAGTATCAGCATAAATTATTTTCGTATATCAACATGTATATATACATATCTATAGATATTTCTCTATGTAACCATCTGTATCTATATTAAGCTAAACATGAATTCATATTGATTTTGCCCCCTCTAGTCCATTAACACATGGATCATGCTAACTTCCCTCCCCTTGCTTATCTGGAAACTCGCACACTAACAGTGAGAAATAGGCACCCACTGTCCACTATATTTACTTAACTGTATAATATGATTTTTCTGCTTTAGTCTAGTGATGTGGAGGGTTACATTCTTTGATTTTCAAATGTACCAGTACTTAGAATAAATCTCGAATGGCTATAGTGTATATTTATTTTTATACATTGTGTGCTTTGCTAATTTTTTCAATATATTTACATTCATTTTTATGACAGATATTGATCTGTAGTTTTCTTTTATACAATGGTTTTATCTAGTTTTGATAATAGGTTAATGCTGGCCTTATAGAATGGGGTATGTTCCTTCTGCTTCTGTTCTCTAGAGGAAATTTTGGAAAATTCATATTATTTCTCCTGGATCTGATTATTTCTAATTTGGAGGTTGTTAATTATTGACTCAACTTTTTGATAGATATTGGCTTGTTCAGATTATCTATTCTTGTGTGAATATTGGTAGTTTGTGTCTTTCAAGAAATTTTTCCACAGATAGGTAGATAAATAAATATAACATTAAAATACTCTAACACAACTGTTTGCATATGAAATATATTAATTTAGATCTAGCTACAATGATCTGTGAATCTCATAGAGTTTGGAGTATAAATAGAACTGGTGACCTTCTAGGGAATTTAATTCTTGTATGTTTAATTATTTAGAGATTTAGTACTAATGAGATGATAATAATAAGATCTTGGTTGAAATGTCACAGTTATCAACCAGCTTTGTGTGAAAGAAAAATAAAATAAAATAAACCCATAGACATAAAGTGCCCTCCTTTTTCCAACTACTATAATAAAAAAGAGAGAATAGACCTTCAAGAGTGTGGCTATTACCTGCATAATAGCAATTATTAAAATGGTTATATGCTGACAATGGTGAAAATTATCAGAACATGTATATATGCAGGCGAATAGATTCACCCATTCATGAATTTATGGAAGAATTGTGCAAGTAGTAGGAAGTTATTAGCATCTAGATATCTGCCTAGAAATCATGTCTATGTTGTTCTTCCTTTTCCTTTTCACCCAGCAAGCATTTCTTTATGAATTAATCCAAATTAAGTTGAAAAAGTAAGTAAAATGTAAGCTCAAGCTTTACATTGAACATTTTCTTTTGTAAGTATCCAGTACATAGTACTAATATTTTTTTAAAACGTGGCCTACCTTGATAGTTTAGTGAGTGGTTCAGTGAAGTGCTCATTATGGAAGGAGGCAAATTTTAGACGTATTTAGCTGGTGAAATTGGCTAGTTGAATGAATGAAGAAATGAAAAAGGATGACTCAAGATGAGTGGGATAATAGTGATTGCCATACATTTTGATAGAAAATAAATGAGAAAGGAGCTGATTTGGGGGAGAAGAAAGTAAGCTCAGGGTGAGGTATAATAAGATTGAGGCTCCTATGGGCGTTTAGCTGTGTCTGTTCAACAACATTTTGAATATACAACATTGAAGCTCAAAGAAGAAGTCAGGGCTGTATGGAATAAGAAATGTGCTTTAATGAAGAACTATACAATCGTTTAGATCATACATTTCCTGATTTTCTGATTCTGATTCTATGGAGATTCTGCATCTTTCATTGTGTATTAGTCTACTTGGAGTGAAATAACAAAATACCATAGACTGGATGTCTTAAACAACCTAAATTTATTTTCTCACAGTTCTGGAGACTAGAAGTCCAAGGTCAAGGTTTCAGCTGGGTTAGTTTCTGTTAAGAGCTGTCTTTCTGGCTTGGAGACTGCCTCTTTCTTTCTTTTTTTTTTTTTTTAAATTAATTTTTGTTGGTGTATAGTTGATTTACAGTGTTGTATTAGTTTCTGCTATACAACAAAATGAATCAGTTATACATATACATTTATCCACTATTTTGTAGGTTATTTTCCCGTATAGGTCATTACAGAGTATTGAGTAGGGTTCCCTGTGCTATACAGCAGGTTCTTATTAGTTATCTATTTTATATATAGTAGTGTATATAAGTCAGTCCTAATCTCCCAGTCTATCCCTTCCACCCCTTTTCCCCCTTGGTAACCATCAGATGGCCTCTTTCTTGCTATGTCCTCACATGTTCTTTCTCAGTACATGCATGTGGAGAGAGAGAGTGCTGTGGTGTTGCTTCTTATAAGGACATTGATCTTATTGGATCACACACCTTTATTACCTCATTTGGCTTTTGCTAGTTATCTTTATTGGTTTTGATATCATAGTCTATTTATCTTCTTTACTTACACTGCCTAATTCTAATTAAAATATTTTAATATGAATTTACAAAGGTAAGCAGGTATGATTATTTGACATTTTTGTTATTCAAAAGTTGAAGGTAGACATTGACAAATCCCGATGTATGGTGTCTCAGAACACTCAGCAACTAAGTGAAACTTATCTGCATGGAAAACAGTCGCTTATTAAGGCATATTAAATGGCCTCAGGGTGCATGCATCTGAAGCTAAAGCACAAGGAATTGTTCATCCCTCATGTTTTAGCAGCTGTTTAATGAAAAGTGCCAGCTCAATGTGTAGTTAATCTATCTAATAATTAATACAACGGCAGCCGGCAGCCTGGGACCAATGTGGATATAACTCCAAAGTCCTTGTTCATTTGCAAATTAATACAGAGACTTGCTTTTATAGCCAGTTTGTTACTTGAGAAGGAGATGGGGAGATTTAAAATTCTTAATATTAAGGCTTCTGTTTGATCACATTTCATTTGAATACATCTTAAGACAGAATTTAAAAGGATAGTGCTTAGGAGTGTAATATAGAAAATTAATCTCCTTATGGTTATTAAGGTACATGTATACCCCTCAAGGCTAAAGGGAGACCAGTATGTTTTCTATGCACAAAGTAGGCTAATTTAAGAGCAAAGTTCTTTCTAATGTCCTTAATTATATGAATTCCCTTCATTTACCTGTATCTATAATCTAGTCAAAAGTTATCTAATATGTGAAAAAACTGTCAAATTGACTGCTTGATGTTTTTAAAATTCTAATTTAAAGATTTTTTTTCTAACCTTTTAGCTTCTTGGTAATAAACAGAGTAAGATTCTGAGATGCTTTCTAGAAGTAAATAATTGGAAGTAAATATTAACCGCTAAAAGCACAAAATAATGAACATTGTGAAGGAAAAGTTGGTTTGAGCCAAGAAATATTTTAAGGTTATACTTGCAATTATGATTAATAAACAAGAGTTGCTGAGAATATATCTGAATAAGTCCAAGTCTCTGCACTCAAGACACCCTTTAAAATAATTGTTAATTCATTAAATAATTATAGTTTATGTAATCACTCCTATGAAAATATACTGTACCCATGAGAAGAGTTTGACTTTCCCTCAAAATGTCAAAGAGATACTATTCTCTTTGGAAAGTTTCATTCCCCAAATAAATAAAAATATATGTTCATATAAAATCTTGTACACAAATGTGCATAGACAAATTTTTCATAATAACCCCAAATGTCCATCAAATGATACGTGGGTAAATACAATGTAATATTATTCAGTATTAGAAAGAAATGAAGTACTGGAACATGCTACAACATGGTTAAACCTTGAAAACGTGCTAAGTGAAAGTAGATTAATGATTGCCTAGGGCTATGGAGAGAGTTTGGAGGGGAGGAATGGGAATGAGGAGTTACTGCTAATGGGTACAGGACTTCTTTTTAGGATGATGACAGTATTCTAAAGTCAGATTGTGGTGATGGTTACAAAGTTCTGAAGTATACTAAAAACCATTGAATTCTATACTTTAAATGGTTAATTTGTTTGGTATGTAAATTTATCTCAATAAAGCTCTCAAAAAATGGACATTGAGGTAATTGAATAATTCCATTTATGTAATATATATATTATATTGTATACACATATACAAATCTTAAGTGCTCTTTGAAGTAAAAACAGGAAAATGTTATCTTTGACAATAATAGTTCCCTAGAATAAAAAATAAATAAATTTCTAGAATCATATTTAGTTCCAAAAGTCAAATCTAAATATACTCAATAATGGGATTTTAAACCATTCATATTTTATAAGCAATCACATTTTTCTCATTTTTATTATATTTAATACAAATAAATTCAATAATCAAAAATAAACACAACATAAAAACATAGCCAGAAATGAAACTTCACACACACAAGCACACACACACACACACACACACACACACACACACACACACACAGATTGAGGAAGTAAACAGTAAAGGCTTGGAAAATGTATTCTGAGAAGGTCAGCCAAACATTTCTGGAAAATGGCTTGATGAAAGAAATGTCTCTATTCGCAGATATAGACGGTGATGATTAAGGTGATAACCTACCTAAAATCTAATTCTGGTTGTTAAATTTACACAGTGAAAATGTGTGGTGACGTAAGGATAAAAAAAAATCTTGTTACATAAAAGACAGGAGATTACAAATAAAGTTTTTCTTGAACACACACACAAACTATTTGAATAAACCTGACATGGCCTAACTTCCACATAACATAATAAATTATGACACTCAGGAAATTTAACATTCACTAACTACTGCTTTCAGATATGCAGTCCTAATTCAGATTTCCACAATTGCTCCCTTAATGTGATACTCAAGAATAAAAGAGTATGTATTTTATTGAAAAAACATTGTTTAGCTCTTCATTTATTTCCAGTTCAAAATTAATTTCCAGCAATTTTCTGTTGCAATAATCAATCATCTATTGATATTAAGCAGAATAAGATATAAATTATACTCTAAATATGTTGATTAAACCTCAGATAAAACAATTTTTGAGTTTTTTTGCTGTAATATTTATCAACCGATAGACAATGGTGAAATAACTAGTTTCTGAGAGAATAAAAAGATACCTGTAAATGAATATTCTCTATTGTGTATTTAAAAGCTAAACTACAAGCATAGTTGTAAATAGTAGTCAAATAATTTCTGCACTCTATATCATTTTGGGAAAGAGATACACAAGGAAAAAGAAGAAATGAAATAATGAGATAAAGTTAATTGGCTGACCAACAAAAATTTACCCAATTCCTTCATAATGTGACTTCTTTTTTCTTGATAGTCATTGTCATGCAAATTACACTTCAGTTGGTAGACTTACACAAGGTTTACAAACCATATTACACAATATCTTGCCTCCATGACTTGACACCTGTTCTCTTTTCCTGTCTTTGTATCCTTATGGGAATGATCAAGGAGGAAGGGAAAAGTGATAATGTGGGACAGGAGGAATGCTAGAATAGTACACAAAAGTAGATGAGAAGATACAACTTCCACTCCAGAAGGGGAGAAGTTGGCTTTTGACAAGAGTAAGAACATTTCATCTACAGCAATGGGAAGGAAGGCACAGTGTAAATGTAGACAGGTCAGTAATGACATTGGAGGGATCATGTAGACATTCTCTAGGTTGTGTCTATTTTCTGTGAGAAATTGAAGCTCAAGTCATCAGCTGAGAATGTGGAGGGTGGAAGTTATATGGCTGTTTGAGGTGAGATTAGACCTTTTGACATAGGAGTCTATACGTGAGAAAGTTATTGGCCTGTGGGAAAGTAATAAGATCAACAGAGAGTGCTAAGGGTCCACCTAAAGTTAGGAATGATTAATTTAATTGAGGCCAGTTGAGTAAGTTGTGAATTTTTTCTTTAATTATATTCAACTGAAAGAGCACAAGTGTGAAGCAGAAAGTATTGGATTTAACTGAGGTTTTGACTGTTGAGTACTAAGAAGAGAGAAAAGAGCAAGACATGAATGCATGAAAGGAGGTGATTATCATAATAATCACGGTGGGCCCTGGGTCTAACTGGATCAGAATTGAGAGAACTGAATCATGTCTGGGTGTACTGAGAAGACTAAGAATTAGGATAAATATAGCTGGATTGGAAAGAATGTGAATAAGTCAAAAGTTAAACTCTCTAGGAATCAAGGAAGTAGTTCTGTGAACTCTAGTCAACTGCATCTCGTGCCTGAGCTTAGAAACTGTTTTGTTCCTGTTGTTTCCTTTTATTTTTTTAATAATGATAGAGGATAAAAAGAAATAGTCCTGGGCTGTAATAAAGGGAAAGGAAGTACTAACCAACACCCAGGTCAGTGCTATTCCTTGATATGGAAGCTGTCACTTGAGAGAGCTTCAGGGAAAAAATTCTTGGGGGAGAACTAAATTTCCGTTTAGGTTAAAAGTTTAAGGGAATATTCACAGAAGAGTTTAAGGATATAGCGGACTTTGCTGAGTTCTAGTAGAGAAGTGTGTGTGTGTGTGTGTGTGTGTGTGTGTGTGTGTGTGTGTGTGTATTTTTAACTTAGCTAACCATTGGTAAATTGAATTTTGAAAAAAATTTAAAAAGCAGGTTAACTTTGGAGATCCTGAATGCCTTCTTAAAAAGGAGGAGTGAACAGGTCATAATTAGTCTTTGTAATATAAATATATGGAAGTTTTTTAAAACTTTTTTTGTAGATACTAATAGATTTTTATTTTAATATAATTATTTTTGAAATTTGTATTTGAATAGTTGAAGATACACATGAAGTTGTTGGAAAAAATAGAGATACCTTCTGCATTTTGCCCAGTTTTCCCTTCTGAATTGTTCTAAGCAGCCAAACCCTCAGAAAAGCCCAGCATTTGAGCGTCTGGGCAATTTCAGGGAAGAACCTTAAAACCATGGTATAGGACCTTATCTACATGGGAGATGATAAGACTGTTCATAGTTTCCTATGGAGATGAATTTGGAATTAAAAATTATGTTTCTTTTGGGCTTCCCTGGTGGCGCAGTGGTTGAGAGTCCGCCTGCCGATGCAGGGGACACGGGTTCGTGCCCCGGTCTGGGAAGATCCCACGTGCCGCGGAGCGGCTGGGCCCGTGAGCCATGGCCGCTGAGCCTGCGCGTCCGGAGCCTGTGCTCCGCAACGGGAGAGGCCACAGCAGTGAGACGCCCGCGTACAGCAAAAAAAAGAAAAAAAATTCTGTTTCTTTGTTATCAAGAATAGGCTGCAGAATTTAGTGGAGGCTTGGGGTGCCTAACCAGCTCCACAGAAGGCCACCAATCAGTCTGATTGGGAGCAAAGGTGTTGGTGTTTCTATAGGAAGTCCTTTGTTGGGGGGGGGTGTTTGGGGAGGGCACCTAGAGTGCATTCAGTTCAAGCCACAAGCTCGAGGCAGTTAGAGACTGCTGACCGAAGAGAACTCTGCAAAACTGAGCTTTGGGAAATACTATAAGCTAACACAAGCACCCATTTTACTGTCAGGCAAGGGACCCAGGTAAGCTCAGTGAAATTAGGAACAGAGCTAGGACTAAACACATAGGAAAATCCTTGAGAAGGGGAAGAAGTTCAGAGAGAGTTTTAAACATTCATCTAATTAATCTGGCTTGAATTTTACTGATTTTTATAGTTGAAAAGATTTAAAAACCCTGAAACAATGTTATATTTTCTATACCACATAGAAATAGAGACTCTTAAAGGAAATTAAGTTCTACTAGAAAAATAAAGTTATAATGACACCCATCTGATTTGTTTTACCAATTTATACCTGCTATATTGGGGTGAAACATGATGAGATTTGTGAGTTAGCATCATGTAGCAGGAGGGTCGTGATGTATAACAGTGCTAATTCAAACAGTTTTGATTCAGTTTTTTCCCCTTATATCTTCTGAAATTCCTGTATTCAGAAGGAATTTGTATACATATATATTCCTGTATTTATATTCCTGTATAAATAGAAATCATGGATCACATTTTTTTTTCTTTTAAAAAGGATTTGCATCTTTCCTAGATGTCACCCGAGCATGTTGTTTTTCAAGTGTATTACATAGATTCCCAAATGAAAAGCTGTAGTGAAGGTGAAGTTAGAGCTTACTACTGTTTAGTGATATTGTTGGTGTTCACTCATTAACATTTGTATTAAAAGACTTTTTAATCACAGAATATGTGGAAAGCATTCAAAAATACATAAAATCATATAATAGACTCTCAGGTATTCACGACCCATATTTAACAAATGTTAATATTTTGCCTTCTTTGCTTCATGTATGTTTTTTAAGAAATGAAATCAGACAGAGAGAGGTACCCTTCTTCATCTTTCCCATTCGTACTCAGGAAAAAACTAATACACGATCATCTGAAGTTAGTGTGCATTCTTCACAAAGAGATTTTATGCTTTTGTTAAAATGTCAAACCAAGTGGTTATATTTCTTAAGTGTATTTCAATGAACATAAATAGTTTATGCTGTCTAAAAACTTCTTTTTTATCATTCAGAATTAGATTTTTGAGATTTATCCGTATTGTTAACCACAGCTAAATCCATTCTTATTAACTGTTGCATTCTATTGTATCAACAGGCTAGTTTTATTATTCCTTCCCTGTGTCATCCCAGGAGCCTCTTGGCCACCCCCCAGGCCGAAGAGATCATTATCTTAACTGGTCTATAATCTATTTATAAAGCACACTAGGTGGGAAGCTATGTTCGGAAGTACTTAAGTAGTAGTGGAAGTGCTGGGTTGTAGAGTACCTTACCAAATCCTACTCTGGCTAGGAGACATTTCTCTATATCCTCTCAGAAATTTGATACTTTCTAACTCCTTTTTTTTTTTTTTTCCTGCTCTGATGTGTGAAACAGTAAAGCATCATGAGTTAAATCTGCATTTTCCTATGTAGTAGTGGTACTACTGAGCATCAATTAATACACCACTCTATGAAATTTAAATTCAATCTTCTCTGAATTAAATGTTTGTAACCTGGCTCATTTTTCTATTGAAGTCTTCCCCTTCCCTTTCTAAAAATTGAGATACACATATTCTGTCTACTAGTTTTTATCAATTGTATGTATTTATAGTATCTTCTCCCCATTTATGACTTGTATTTCACCTAGTATAAGATGGGTTGTCACAGAAATTTGCTGGTTTGTTTTCATTTTAAGTTTTAATACAGACTTATTTACGTGGAAGAAACACCTTAGTGAGATTGATAAGAGTGTGAACTCTGAACTCAACTGTCAGGTTTGAACCACTCTGCTTACTAGCAGTATAATTTTAACCATATATATATAACTTCATGATGCCTCAGTTTCCTCATCTGTAAAAAGTATAATAGTAAGACTTACCTCATAGAGTTGTTAGATTGTGAGAGCAGTATATTTACTCCAGTAGCAGTGGACAGTATATAAATATTGCCATCCTTATATTTGCCATTTTTGTCATGATTTGTGCAATAACACTTTTGCTTCTGCTGGGCCACCAGAAGAACAGTTCTTTGTTAATTTTTTGGTTTGTTAATTTCAGTGTTGCTGCAGTTTCATGAAGCTTGACTTCTATTATTTTATTTTTCAAAATTTCATATAAAATGTGAGGTTTATCTACAATAGAATATTACTCAGCCATAAAAAAGAACAAAATAATGCCATTTTCAGCAACATGGATGGACCTAGAGATTGTCATACTGAGTGAAGTAAGTCAGACACAGAAAGGCAAATATCATATTATATCGCTTATATCTGGAATCTAAAAAATGGGTACAAATGAACTCATTTACAAAACAGAAGTAGAGTCATGGATGTAGAAAACAAACTTACGGTTACCAGGGTATGGGGGGGCAGGGATAAATTGGGAGATTGGGATTAACATATACACACTACTATATATATAATAGATAACTAGTAAGGACCTACTATATAGTAAGGGGAGCTCTACTCAATACTCAGTAATGGCCTATATGGGAAAAGAATCTAAAAAAGAGTGGATATATGTATATGTATAACTGAGTCACTTTGCTTTACACCTGAAACTAACACAGCGTTGTTAATCAACTATACTCCAATAAAAATTTAAAAATAAGTAAATAAAATAAAATGTGGGGCAGTTACAAGCTTACTGTTGGCTTCCCTGGCAGGTAGGTGGAGGTCTGTACATGCTGTGCACCAGGTTCACTCTTACTGCAGCAGCTTCCTTTCCTTCTCCCTACCTGGCAGGGGCCCAATGCTGTGTCTCCAGTGTTCACACATTAGCCTGTACCTGTAGGACATTCTGTACTTGTTCCAAGTTCTCCTTTTTTTCCTGGCATCTTTCTCTATAGCTTCTCTATAAACTTAACATCCTTACATAATTTGATTTTATTCACCATTTTAGTTTTAGTGAGGGTGGTAGAGTAAAAGGTAGTCTATTAACTCAGTCCACCATGTTGCTGAAGTGAGACATCTCTCTTTTTCATTCTTTGCTTTTTCTTTTTTTTTTTTTTTTTTTTTTTTTTTTTTTTTTTTTTTTTTTTGTGGTATGC
>NC_041233.1:17552530-17577946 GCF_002837175.3 Physeter macrocephalus | reverse complement strand
GCGGCATGTGGGATCCTCCCAGACCGGGGCGCGAACCCGGTTCCCCTGCAGCGGCAGGCGGACGCGCAACCACTGCGCCACCAGGGAAGCCCCATTCTTTGCTTTTTCTTACTGTTTCTTTAGAACATTACCAAGAGTTGTTTAACATTTAGAAAAGTTAAATTGCCAATAATGGTGTTTGATTCACCATTTAAAGATATCTATCAATGTAAGTTGATGGTGGTTGTATTCATGATAATATATAAATTCATAAACACAAGGTAATTATGTATACACATTGTACTCAAGGATATTTTTCTTCTAAAGTAAAAGCTAGATGTATTCTGTTGGAAACAGAAATCAGACACCTTGATAAATGAATTAATTTTATAGCACCAAAGTTTTTATGGGTTAGATTCAGTTGAACTTTATAAAATTATCATTTTTGTGAGTCAAAACCAGTTGAATAGCAACAACATCATAATAATGCTATTAGTCTAACATTAATTAAGAAATTTTTTGGTGATTACTTTTTCACTGAAATAAATTTGATTTAGCCAATTATGAGAGGTTGGTAACTAGATATAACCATTTGCCTTTTCTTAAAACGCTGCTCAGTTAAGGAAGCTTTATTCTGTGAGTCATCCAGACTCCACGTATTACACTAATGGAATTTTCCTAAAGGAAAACTCTGGCCCATTTACCCACTAATCAACAATTTTTGATGATTTGCTATTGCTGAAAAATGTAATCCAAATTCATCATAATGTTACTCCAGTCTCTCTGTGATCTTTGTCAAATCAAGTCTATTCTTTAATCTCATTCTTCCCAGGCATATCCCAGGTCTCAAAGAGCACTCAGAGGACCTTGAAAGACAATAGTAACTTTCTGCCTTTCAGACCTGTCCCTCTCCATAATATGCTTCTTCTCCATCTTCTTCTAAGTCCCTTTGAAAATTCCTCCCCCATACTTTGAGGCCTAGCTCATGCGTTTCTTCTACAAATCTTTCTTGATTTCTTTGAGCATCAGTGACTTTTTCTTCTGTGTTCCCACAATTCATTGCTCACTTATTTATTATTTTCATGTTCTGTCTTCTTGCATATTTATCTTTGATAATGAGTATCTTAGCTTTTTGAAGGCAGGGATCATGGTTTCTTTCATGCGTTTGCACACAGTAGGCACTTAATAATTGTTGCAAATCGGTTGAATCAAGAAGAACAGTGTAAACAGTTGCATATCATCTTTGAGGAAATATCAAAATATTTTCCAGTAATGAAATTGAAAATGAAATTGAATATTTTCCAGTAATCTAGGCTATATTGTTAAAATATAACCTAGATTATTGTTTTAAATAAATAATCAGATTAAAATGATGGAGTCGTATAATCCAAGTAATATTTTGTTTTTTCCTTCTTTGATTGTATCTTCTCCATTTTAACCTTTTAATAAAGTTTGAAGCACTTTTGAAAATTGATTTTTCCCCCAAATAAGATTTATACAAAGTCACTGGTTATTTACAAAGCCATGCATTACTTTTTGGCCACCTATCTAATGTGATATTGTATAAACAATTGCTTATATCCCCTTGGTTCTTGAATTTCAAAGAACAGTGCTTTGAAAACAAACTGTTTATTTTAATTAAATAGCCACAAAACCCCCAAATCACCAGGCATCTACAAAGCTGTATATTTTTCATACTTTGAGTTTATATTGCATTTTCAGGAACCACACAGTGGTTACCTGTTAACTGACATTTCTTAACTAATCCCCAATTATAGAACGTTAAGGACATTAAAAGCCTAAGCAAAATGCATCCTGCTTTCATAAAAATAAGAATCAAATCGTATTTTCTTCTATCACCCCTGTAAGCCCAGCTACTGACTTCAGACTGCCAACACACACCTTGTTGTCACAGGTCTTTTCACTGTATATTTGCAGTTCTGATTTTAGAAGTTGACTCCATGTTTTGGCCTTTCTTTGTAATGAAATTCTGAATATGTTCACTGCAGATTAATCCACTATTTTTTTATTCTCAGGAAAAAATGCAAATGCCAGTCTGTTACTTCTCTGTGTGATGTTTGAAAAACTGTATGTTGAGAGAGCCCTCTGCACTCTGCTGGCTTCAAGTTTCATGCTAATATTTCTTTTGTGAATTATGTTCCTTAGGCTGTGAACTCTTGGATTAGTTTTGGTTTCTAGCAATTTTCCCCTTCTTTTCTGTAAAGTAGATGCTGTCAAAATAAAAGCCTCCATGCTTTATTATAAAATCCACTTTCTGTGAAACTTTTTTTTAGCAATAGGGTATATTTTCTCTTATGCCAATTATTTTTCCATTAACTATTACTGTCTTGCTCTTTCTTCTTGCTATTGCCAACTCTTCATTATCATTCATTCAATCTTGACAATGTAGTCTTTTCATAATCTACAGAATAACTTAGACTGAAAATATATAATGAATCCAAAACTGTTTCTGGCACTGGGTTAGATATCCTAATAATTAGAAAAACCATGCTTATGCTAAGGAATGCTGGTTTATTTTTTTTTTTGGTGGCTCTGTGCATGCTTGAAATGTTCTTCACTCCATTTCTCACCTACCCATCCTGACTTTTTGGCAACTCCCACCTCTAGGTTGGATTAGCTTTGCTCTTCCCTGTGTTCTCATAATTCCTTGTTTATAGATCTATAGTTGTAGTGTGAAAGTGTTTCATGAAACTGAACTCCTTTAAAACTCTGCCTGCATCTTAACTATCTTAGTTTCCCCAGATTGTTGCCCAATTTGGGGTGATATCAGAATAAAGTAATTCCTACAAAACCTTGCATTCTGCAAAATCATGGACTAAAAATAGCAGAGTTAATGGGAGAATGAAAGTTGGGTAAGCCACTCAACATCAGTTTGAGTTTGTAATCAAAGCACTAACAGAAGACAAAAAATTGTATGGATTTGTAAGGGTCTGGTTAGTAAATTTTGCTTCTAAAGCATTTAAGAAGTAATATCAGATTTACAGTATATAGAATAGACCATAGTAAAAAATAAACTTAACTTTAAAAATAAAAGCTAAGTTTATCTTGATAGAGTGAGCGCAGGGTGGGTTTGAGGCTGCTGTTATGAAGGCAAGAGGAAAATCATGAAGTGCATGGAGAACAGAATAAGCCAATAAATACTTTCAAGACTGAGTACACAGCCAAATATTGCAAAGATGAAAAATGTGGGGTGAATTGGCATTGTGAACAAGATTTTTTTCTCCATTCAACACTCAGCTGTGTTAGCATGCTTAGCGTTGATGTGCATTCTTGGCAATATCAAAGGTGAACCAGTCTGACTTCTGAATTGTACTGACATCATCCTTCTATTTATCAGTTATGTATAAACTAACGTGCTACAGAAATATGCTTCATAGTATATTTGACAAAGAGAATGCAATAAATGCAGTATTTCCATGGGGGGGAAAATTCTTAAACTCCTTAATTATGAAGTTTCTTATAATTTAATAAAACTGAATTTTCAAGGACCATGGAAAATTTACTCACTGAACTCACTGAAATTTACTCAAGTATTTACCTTGGCTGCTATGCACTCTTCCTGAGATTAACAAAAGCTTGGAACCCTTCTCTAGGAAACGCTGCACATTCCCCTTCAGAAAATCAGATGGAACGGATATTTCAGGGTTAATTCCTGAATAATTCCGCACAGTTTGATAGTGGTTGGTCCACTATTGTAGTTGTAATACATATTGATATGTTGAGAATATTTCATTTGATTTGGTGGGAACACTTTTCTTTGGTGAACCCAGGTTCAGAATTATTAGTATGCTGTATATATCAATTTGAGTTGGTAGAATGTTTTTCTTCTAGTGCTTTTGAGCCCATTTTACTTTTCATTGGCTCAGAAACAAGTTCAGTAGATAGGACAGGCATTTGCACAATGGTCAGAAAATCTGCACAGCTGTCAGGAAATATGACAAAATTCTAAATATGACAGCTGGTAGGTACCCCAACAGTTCAAGTTTAGGCAAGTTCATTCAGCCAGAATTTTTTGCATATTTACCATATGCCAGGCAAAATAAAATACTTGGAAGAAAGATGATGAATAAGAGAGAGCCTCTCTCCTCAAGAATCTCACAAAGTAAGTGACTAATAAAGGTTCCAGGCCAGGTATTTTTTATTAATTCTGTATATGGATTTGGTTATCATACTCTTAAAAAGCACTTTTCACTTTTACACTATGCTGAATGAAAATAAATGCCCAGATGTTTTTAGTATAAATATATCTTTGCGTATTTGCTTTTCTTAAGTTCCTGGGAATGCAGCCAGGCAGAGTCAAAGTTGTTCAAGCAAAGGGACCCACATCATAGTCTCTGATGGAGGAATACCTAGGTCTATGATTTCAGACAATTTGCTTCCCTTTCAAATACATACTTCTCTCACTTTGTGGAATGCAGACTTGGACCAGGTTACCACTCTTTCCTTTCAGTATAAGAAGCTAGGCCTCTGTTAATTTCCTTAAAGACACAGCTTGTATCACTGTCTGGAAATTAAACGCCATTAAATTATAGGTTTTCAATCTGCTAACATTTTGAAAATAAGCAGTTAAGTCAAATGCTTCAGACTGCAGAAAGAGGGATTATAATGTCAGCAAGGGGGTATGTTTTTATAATATAAACATTATGGTGCAATGTGCTGGAGGCTGTGTGCATGGCTACTGCCCATCTGGGTTTCATACCAGCTGCCTATTTATTTTAATAAGCATATTATAGGTATACATGTGTGCAGTTATAAACTTGTACACAAAATACAAGTAGGTACTTAGCTCTTCCACACATCAAAGTACTTCACATGAATGAACTCATTTTACATTCACAACCAATCCATAACTGGGTTTTTTTTTATGTTTTCCTTAACTTTTTAATGCTTGTTTATTTTTCAATGTGCAATTAAATGTACATATATGTGTAAAAAATTAAAAATAAAATAAAACTCTACTTAAGATGGTTATTAACTTAAAATTGGAACCAGTAAGACCATTTAAAATAAGTATTGCTTCGCATTATTCTAGAAATCAACACAATCACAGGGCAGAAAAGCAGTTATTACAAACATTTGACTAAACTGTTGAATGTGTCCAAATTGTATTGTGCTGAACACATTTATTAGGGACTCTTACTTGCGGAACACTGTGCCTATTTATCTTATCCTATCATCTCTTGGACAACTTCACAGTATATGCCATAGGAATATGTCATTATAGACTTTTTTTGGGGGGTGTATAGTTGTTTTACAATGTTGTGTTAGTTTCTACTGTACAGTGAAGTGGAGTTCCCTGTGCGATACAGCAGGTTCTTATTAGTTATCTAGTATATACCAGTCTCCCAATTCATACCACCACCACCACCCCCCACTTCCCCATAAATGTTATTATTATTTTTATACCCGTTTTATAGATGAGAGCATGAAGATTAAAGAATTTAAAGTAACTTGCCTAAATTCACAGAGAGCTTGGATTTGAACCAAGGCAGTCTAAATCCATGGCCTGTGCACGAACCTATATAGTGTGTCTGACATAGAGTAGATAATCTATTACTCACTAGTAGTCATCTAATGTTTCATAAAAGTTGCTGATTCCGGAACAATGTGCAATTATGCCTATGATGATGTGAGGTGGAACACCTGTGCAGACAGTTTATGTATCTGCTGTTTAGGTTATGTCTACAAGTTAGGTGGGGAATCTTGAGGCTGTTGATGGTTTCACATTGAGTACTTGAAACAAGCAGACAGTGATGGCATTACATACTGAGTATGTATGGAAGCCTGAAAGGAATCAGTAGACTTAGGGATTCTAAGTTCAGTTAGGATCTATGTCAGAAGTTCTCAATCAGACTTAACTGACTACCCTCTATGTGTATAAAAAGCTGATGTGGAATGCACTGAATACCCAAAGAGCAAAATCTTTAGTCTCAAGCTAAGAATAAAAATAGATAACACTATGGAGAAGCAACATTATTGTGAAAAAATATAGATACCTGAAAAAAAACTTGAGTTTAAGGTAATAATACAGGCAGTATTACAACATAATTAGAGAATCTATAAGTAGGGAGAGATTACCTTAGTAAAATGCTCAGGCAAAATTTATACAAGTGTTAGAAAGTAAGTCTGGGTTGGATTTTTATAGGAAAGGAAGTTAAAATATTACAAGCATAACTAATATTTATATAGTAAAAATGATTTTTTATTTTTAATGTTTAAATAATTATTATAAATAGAAGACAAATTACTTGAAGATAATGAATATATGACGTAATTAGTGGCTTTGTGGAAATGAAGGCACAAATTTTATGATATAAATGTATACCATATGTTTTACACATTATCCATTACAATTGTATCACCACGTTCCTATCTGGAGATCTTGTGACTCCTGACAAAGGAAACCATTTTAAGGGTGAACTTTATGGTAGTTTGTCAAGGCAGTAAGTGGTTAGTTTGGGGAATGAATATCTTTCACAAGTTCTTTTTAAATCCTACAGATATCTGTTAATTGCCTTTTTAGGTCTGGAATTTAAAACACAATGTTGCAGTTTTACTGGACCATGGTTGTTTGTCTTCAAAGTTCTTGCAAGAGATGTGGGTATTAGAGTTTTTTCTCATTCTCTCCTGGAGGATATTATTCTTCCACCTTATCAATATGAAAACATGCAAAAGCCACCACGGAAGGGAATCCTCAGTTAATCAAAAGTTGCGCATGTATTAGTATGGCATAAATATTTACCTCTTTATGATCACGTCCATTTGTACTCTTCCCATGCTCTGTCCATATCTCAGGGCACAGTCCTCATTTAAACCACATTTTGAAAGCATCTTTGTCTACAAGCACCCTTGTCGACTGACTTCCTTGTCCACTGCATTGGACTAGATTTGACCAATACAGGATGTGACACGAATACATAGGGCAGGAGGATGGGAAAACCTTTATTATCTTCTTATGCTTCTAGAAAGTCTGTGTGGTTCCAGCCCCCACTGGGCAGGCCTTCCCATTTTGTTCTCAGACCCCACCCTGCAGCTTTTGTCTTAATTCCAGCTTCTAGACTCAAGTTAGAACACTGTTGCTCCTTTCCTGTCTCCTAGTGCATGAGGTTTTGCTGCTTCCCACTCTTGCTAATTTCTCAATTGTTGGGATTATTAAATTCCTCTATTGAACTGCCTAACATCGGCTTTCTTTTCTGTCTGGGTCCTGATGTAGGTACCCACACTTCTTTAATGGTTTCTGGTTCGGGAAGCAGAGACAGCTTTCTGAATTGCTGCAATTCTAAAGTGTGTCATGACTAATAAAATTGAAAGAGATAATATACTTTTTGAGCATTCCATAGACTAGGGTGCTGGGAATGAAAAGTTGTTCAGGAAATCATTTTTAATTAATTGAATTAGATTATAAATGGCTTTTAATATAAGACATTATGCTAAATTTTATAGTATACATTAGATCTATTTCACTCCAGATCTTTATGGAATAATGAGATATAAACACAATAGTAAGAGTAGGAATTGAGTGAGGATCTACTAAATTAATTTTCACTAAGGAATTAATCATTCCTCTTGGAATGATATCCCAAACTAACTGTATATTTGTAATTGTTGAAGGAAAACTATTATAAATGGAAAATTTTAAGTAAAATCACTAGATTCATAATCTCTTTTTTTCTCTTTCTGTGAAAAATTACCATTATAGGATTCAGTAAAAATCCTTAGACCGAGCAGATAAACTATAGTAAAGATGATGGTACTGGACTTTTCTCCTTTCTTGCAAGATATCTATAACATGATTTACATACTCAGTGTGGAGCCTAAGAAGTTTCCAAGAAACATCAGTCAATACAATGCCCTCCCTCGGCACACATATCACTTCCATTTTTAAATTAATGGTAGAATTAATGACACAGAAGGTACCTGAATGAGAACAGTTTTATAATTGAATCTGTTTTTTTCTCTTAAGAAGTCATCCACTAAGTCTTTGTGATAGATTTTATTATTTTTCTAAACATTACCTGCCCCTCATTTGAAGATGAGTATGAACTCCCACGCTGTCAGTCTCAGGAGTAGCCATGTCACCTGCTTTGGCCACTAAATGGGAGTGGCAATGACGTGTCATTTTGAGCAGAAACTTTAAAAGCAACCTTCATTATATGCCACTGAGAATTTGGGGTTGTTTGTGCAGCACATCCTATACTATCCTGATTGATACAATAATTCACACAAAACTGTTAAGTATATGTCAGAAAACTATCGTTAGACCCAGATCAGACCCTCAGTTTACTCAGTGCAATTGGACAGTTTACTTAGACTTCCTATCTGAAATGCAGTAGAGGTGTGTAAAGGCTGGTTCTCTCTAAATTTCTTTCATTTATGAAATTCTGTGATTCTATCCCTACTGTGAAGAGACTTATCATAAATAAAATTAAAGAAGAATTTTATCAGCAACTGTGCTTAAGAAATGATCTCTTTTAAAAAATAATTCTAATAAATTGTTTTCTATTATAATAGGCATTATTTAGAATGCTATAGGTTTGTCTTTAAGACCAGCTCCAAATCATTGTAAGAGTATGCGATCAACAACTTAGAAAACTGGATATTTCAGAGGGCCTGTTTTAACTTCTAACTGGTAGAAAAGATACCACTTGCTTAGAAGTGACTTCTAAATGAAAACTGACTTCAGATATATATACCTATGAATGTACCTCATTTAACAGTATTGATTCTAAAATTTATATGAAGTCTATATTAAGATGTATATATATTTAAATAAAACAAGGACTAAGCTTTAAACATAATTAATATGGAACTAGGCTGAAATTTCTCTGAGACTGGTCTTTTTACAATTCTTAATATATAATAGGTACTCATTGAAAAATATGTTTATGAATGACATGAGGCCATGTTATGTAATAAAAATAATCATCTCCGATTTTGTACATAATTATGTTCTTTTGAGCCTAGAAGAAAATAAAATTAAATACTATATCAAGGATAATGAGTTAAAATAAAATAAGCTTCTAGCACTGATTCATTAATTGATTTATTCATTTATTTATTCACTCATACATTCACTCACTTCACAAATATTAACTGAGCCTTCTATTGCTAGGTATAATGCATTAAATATTGTGGATACAAACAAAAGAATAAAAAATTGGGGAAAAACCTTACATTTGGAAAGGATTCATTGAAAATCTTGAAATGTTATATTATTTAGAAAATAAATACTTGTACATTTTTATGAAAAGCATTACACAACCAAAATACTGATAGTTACATACATTTGTTTTGACATGCTCTTCTTAATGGTTGCTTCACATGAAATCATTAAATGGTCTCAAACTCTATTTATGAATTAATTATGTTGCTGCCTAAGGAATAAGGAATCAATTATTTCATCACTAATATATACTTTCTACAGTCACCCTAATGTGAGGCCCTATGATGCCTTTTCCCTGCATCTCTAGACTCAAGATCAGTGATATATGGAATTCCATCTTTCTTGCTGATGGAGAAGGGACATAGGTCATGTGTAGAAAATAATCATTTGTAGTATAGCAATCAAGTAACAAAAGCTGATAGAAAATAAAGTGAATGGTAAATTTTAAGAAATATTTGAGATTAGATTTGTAATTTTTGGTCCATGCATATGGTTATTGATCCATGTATATAAATACATAAATACACTGACTTGATATTACTGTAATTCTTTAAAATCTTAATAATAATAAATAATTCTATTACAAATTAAATAAAACATGATCAACATAAACTAGACTTCTGCACCCTCATATCTTTCTCTACTTTGTATCTGTTTTTCTTTTCTCTATTTTGAAAAATCCTCTCCAAACCCCTTTCTCTTCATGAATTCTAACCAAATAATTTACAACTCAGTTGATTTGCTGCTCCTCTGGGTGCCTTCTTTGACTATCTTCTATTTCCACCCAGGCAAAGAGAGACGTTTCTTCCTTTCTACTTAAAATTGTGTATTCTTTCCCAAATTTTCATTATGGCCTATGCCATTTAGTTGTACATTTTTGTGACTTTTCCATCATTCCTACTCTATTAATCATCTACAGGAAGACATACTTCTTGGTTATACTTACACATGCAAAAGATGAAACAAGGGTAGATGGAAGATATTCAGATTTTTAGTCCTATCGGAATAAAAAAACAATTCAACAACATTTTAGGTGAAAGACCTGTTTGATAATCATTATTAAAATGACAAATTCCATTTATATAACCTAATCAAGAACCCACAGTCCCTGATGTCTCCTGAAAATTTCCCTCTTATTACCTCATTAAACATGGAAAAATTTTCAAGCCCTTCTTATCCTCATCTTCTCTCCTGAACTTGAGCTTCCATGGATATTTATTGATTTTTGTTCATGATATTATCAACATCCTGTTTTTTCAGTTAAACTGTGGGGATTTTCCTCAGCTTCTCATTTCTTTTTACACCAACTAAGTTGAATATATCTGTTAAATAATGTGTTTCTCAGTTCTATCCTTTCTGAGTTTCATGTCCTATATAACCTACCAGCTTAAATAATTTTCTTCTAATTTCTAATTTAGATTTTTGGAGTAGTTTTCAAAATGGTTTTGCTCTTGCCAGTTCAGATTTTTTCAGTTTTTCCCAATGTGATGGAATTATTCCCTCCCAAAAACATAAAAACAATCCGACCGCTCGTTTGAATTAGGCCTGTCATTTATTTTTCATTGTCAGTAGAATAGAGGACAAATGGCTTTGCCTGATATATAACTTTTACTCCCAACAATATCTCCAATCTCATCTGCCACCCCATCCCTTTGACTAGTGTTCCATACATAGCTCCACAGTTCGAGTTTCCTGAAAGATTAATGCTAAGTCATGCCGAGGCACTGTGAATTTCTTCCACATTTGTATCACGATTAAAGTGGACAAATACTTTTACCGGAATATGCATCATGAGCATTTGTTTCTATTTCTGCCTTCCAGAGGAGTCTGTGAACTTACTGAGCATAGCGACTGTATTTTATTCTTATTAATTTTTGTATCCCCACATCTAAGGCAGCGTTTGGTACATGCCAGGCACAAAATCATTGACTAACTGAATGGTTTTACACACACACACACGCACTCACAATATACATATATATACTCATACATATTTACAGATACATATATTTACATATATAGTATATATGTATACAAATATGTAATCTATTACGCTTAATAACTGATTTAATAGATGAATTATCATTTTTGTACTTTTATCTTAACTTTTAAAATGATAAACAAAAAATTATTTTTCCTCAAAAAGGAGAAAAGTGAGTTTTTAAGTGTAGTCTACTAGAATATTAACTAAAGTGTATTATTTCAAAAGCCAATAACAGAGTTTCAAAATATGGTTAGTTAGCCAATCATTTTTTTCTGACATTTAAACTTACTCTTACAGGAGGAAACTGCTCAAAGAATGTTGGCAATATAAGTGGGCCACATGTCTTTTTCTCTACTTCTGACACTTCGTAAGTTTTCTCATCTCTAATAACGTCCTCAGTCACAGACTACACTTAATACCATAATTTGCATGTTGATTAGTAATGACATTATCAAATATGCCATACCCTTTCTATAATACTTATTTGAATAGCTATCAACAATAAAAGAGGTCATTAAAATGTGACCTTATTAAAATGCTTCTGATTTTGTTAATAACTGATTTGGTTTCAACACTCTTTCACACAACATCATCTGATACAGTAAATTTACTCGCATGAATTGTTATATTATTTATAGAAGAGGAGTGAAAAAATACACAGTATAAAGACACACTAGTAAACTCTATTTGCCCTCTCTCGTTACTCATATTTAAATATTTGAAAATAAAATTTCATGCAATGTCAACTTATCTTGCAAGAAAAGTTGTTTATTTTTCCTGTCTTTAAATATTAAGGTTTTGAAATGGTTTTCAATAATTAACAATGTAAACTAGAGGTTCTTATATAAAGATCAAGGACCAAAGGGTTTCTTGAGCTCAATGAAATTATGTGAAATTTATGTGCGTATGAGTAGAGGATTCATATCTAGTCCTTTTTTTTTTTTTTTTTTTTTTTTGTGGTACGCGGGCCTCTCACTGTTGTGGCCTCTCCCGTTGCGGAGCGCAGCGTCTGGACGCGCAGGCTCAGCGGCCATGGCTCACGGGCCCAGCCGCTCCGCGGCATGTGGGATCCTCCCGGACCAGGGCACGAACCCGTGTCCCCTGCATCCGCAGGCGGACTCTCAACCACTGAGCCACCAGGGAAGCCCTCATATCTAGTCTTTTAAATATTCAGAGGAGCACATGGCTCTAAGTTTAACGTTCACAGGTTTACACTAATAAATATTATACATTTAACTATTTTCTTGACTATAAAGTTTCAACTTATAACTTTTGCTGTTATGCAATTGCTTTATGGAGCTTTGGGTATACTATTTAAATGTGCTTTACTTTATCTATAGAACTTAATGAATTCTCTACTGATTTGAGAAAAAGTCACTACCAAGGAAACTTGGCAGTGAGATTGTAGGAGGAAAGAAATGACAGAAATTTTTATTGAAAAGCATCTTCTATTGGTCAGGCATTGATGTAAGTGCTTTACATATGCTATATAATTTCATTCTGTCAAAGATGAAGCTTGACACTAAAGCAGTAAGGATAGATTTTTTTTCAGTAATACTATCACAATAGGGAAGAGACTCTAGCATGAACTGAACTTAATTTTGCTGAAACAAAAGGCTGGAGACTGTTGAAAGACTGGGGTGCGCTAAGGGAAAGGCACTCAGGAGGAGTCTTAGGGGGGTTGGTTGATGTGACTAGGCCACCTGGATTTGTTAGTTGGAGTTTATCCAGAGGAGAGATAAACTTCTTTCTTTATAACAGGAGGCAGTGGTGCAAATTGAAACAAGGCATCCCTGGAAGTTAGCCTCTTGTCCTCCCACAGGGACTGGGAAAGGAAGGGTTTTCTTCCTGAATGTTTGCATTTCAAAGAGTTCTTAGGTCCCTGAGGAAATAGTTTGGGGTGGTAGTTTTACATCTCTCAAAAGGCAGAGTAAGGATTTATAGTTTCAAGCTTTCTAAAGTAACTGCTGGAAGAGGGGGTTCAGGAGCCTATCTGCCTATCGCCAGGTTTTGGCTGGAACAAACAGTAAATGCTCCTGGCAGCCTTGAGTTGTCTCTTGCAGGCATTTGAAGGAAGGGCTGGGGTCATCCTAGGGACAGGGCTGCAAGCTGTTGGAAGCCATGCCAGAGTTTGTCATTTCTTAGTGCAGAGGTTTGGACGGAGTCTTTATGTGCCAAGAGTTCTGAAGTTCTCAATCCACACAACACTTTGGAGAACTAGAGTCAAGAGAGTATTTTTCCTGAGGCTTTGCTGTTAGAAATGCTGAAAATTATCAAGTGGAAATTCAAACCTAGGTATGTCCAGTTCCAAAACTTGTGCATCTTTCTCCTATACCACATCGCGTCCACTTAAAATTCAATCAGTCTTTACCTCCAGATTCAGAATTGAAGCAGAGACCTTTAGAGTAGTTTTATTGTAAAATGTAAGTCTAACGCACATATACATATTTAACACATAGTAAGAATTGAACACCCAAGTGTTCATTATATACTTTAAGAAACAGAATTTTATTAGCAACTTAGAAGTTCAATGAGTTCCTATCCCAGACTACAGCCCTCTCCCTGTACCCCAAAGATAACCACACCAGGCTTATGCATTATTCATTCTCTAAGTTTTCTTATATATTTTGTCATATATCCCTAAACCATAGATATCTCTGAACCATATATTTTTTATTTTAGAGATTTACATAAATAGTATCTTATGTACATAGATTTCTGTGATTGTTTCTGTTGTTCAATACTAGGCTTTTTCTGGTCTTATGTATGTTGATACCTTTAATTATAGTTCATTTATTTTTTTTTGTTGGCATATAATTGCTTTACAATGTTTTGTTAGTTTCTGCTCTATAATGAAGTGAATCAGCTATATGTATACTTATATCCCCTCCCTGTTGGACCTCCCTCCCTCCCCCCACATCCAACCCATCTAGGTTGTCACAGAGCAGCAAGCTGAGTTCCTGTGCTTTATAGCATGTTCCCACTAGCTATCTATTTTACACATGGTAGTGTATATATGTCAATCCTAATCTCCAAATTTGTCCCACCCTCCCCTTGCCCCCTGTGTCTACATGTCTGTTCTCTACATCTCTATTCTTGCCCTAAAAATAGGTTCATCTGTACCATTTTTCTAGATTCCACATACATGCGTTAATATATGATATTTGTTTTTCTCTTTCTGGCTTACTTCACTCTGTATGACAGGCTCTAGTTGCACACAGTATTTATCCATTATCTTGCCAATGTACATTCCCCAAATCATAGAACTTTTTTTTTAAGTACTTTTGCGTTTCAAATTTAAATTTAAAGTTCATGTAAAGTTGACAGTTTATAATTTGAAGTAAGCTTTCTTTTCTGTATACAGAACTAGTCATTTCAGTACCAATTATTGAATGGTCCATCCTTTTCAAATTACTTTGCAATGTTGAAATAAAATAAATATTTTTTAACTATTATAAACATAAATAAATTTCCCATACTTATGTTAGTTTGTCAACTCTCTGTACTGCTCCATCTGTCTATTCATCTCTTTCTGTATCGTTTGATAAGTGTCATAGCCATTTTCCCAAATTGCTTGTCAGGAGTTACTGACGATTCTTGGACTTTGTAGTCCCAAATTAGTTTTAGATTCAGTTTGTCAGAAAAGAGTCTTTTTGCCTTTTATTCCCAACAAATGACTTTGTAGTTATTTTGGTCATTGGTGAGTCATTTTTCTTTCAACCCTATCAGATTTCTTTTCAATAAAATTGCATATATGCTTTACTTACTTCACAGGACTTATGTGCAAATCTAGTAAAGTAATATAGAAAACTCAAACTATATAATATGTAAAGCACCATGAATATTGTTGCTGAAAGAACAACATATTTATTTATTTATTTATTTTTGTGAGTTATAAGATACATACCACTCATGCGCCTAATCTTACCCTCCCCTGCCCAAACTGCAATACAGATACCACTATTTTAATATCAATGGAAGGCCTGTTAGAGCTCATTTGTGCCTATGCAAATTTACCATAATTTTCCCTATGTAATGAGAAACTATCTTTTTAGTTCATAGATTTACACTAATCTTCAAATTTAAAAGATAGTCTGAAGAAATCTGTAAGCTATCAATTCACAGGTCAATGGAGAACAACTTAGGTCATCTAAGAATGAGGATTTTAATTAGCATTAAATTTTCGTAAGGACACAGGATTTAGATTCAGCCTTAATGGTGAACTAATTGCCTAACTTTGGCTAATGTGTCTAATCTTTTTGAGTGTCAGTTTCCTAACATATAAAACAAGGATTGTAATAATATTGACCTCATGCTGTCATTGTGAGAGAGACATGAGATGTGAAAAAAGAGCTTGTATACTTTAGTGTGTTATTTAAAGCATACTAGTAATTATTAAATTGTACATGTAAACTTGCCATGTTGTATGAGTCAAAACAAACTTTAAGGGCCCTAGAGCAATTTGCTTTTGAAAGAAGTCTGACAAATCTCTTTAGAGAGCAAATAATCATTTTGTAACCCAGATAAATCCATGCAATTTGAATACACAAACTGAAATTCTTGTTTAACTATTTTCTTAGGATGATTCAGTTATTTACTCATTCTAAAACAGTTTTAATCTACATAAGTGGGAAACATTTCAGTTTCTGTGTGTAACAAGAAGAATCAATTGAAGCATTAAAAGAATCTCTAGAGACCATGAAACCAACAAATAATTAGGTACTCATCTATAAAACCTGTCGTATGTTATGAGTATTAGGATTTGTTGTACTTTGATTTAGAAATTATATTTTGCCTTTTCATTGAAGGTTAACTTATCACTATGGAAATTTCTTCAGTTTAAGAGGCAAGAAAGGTCATTGCTCAAAAAAGCAAATGTACAAATCAATAAATGTTTTCTATTTCATATATGAATACATGAAGAGGAGGGGAGCTAAGAGAAAATATAGAAAGCATAAATGTCCTTATCTTGCATTACAGAGATTCAATCAATATTGTCCAAAATTGAAATATGGATTTAAAAAAATGATTCAACTTACTGTCTTTCATAATCATTGTTACTTAAACTAGAAGAACTTGTTAGAAAACAGTATTTCTTGTGGTAAAACAATCTTTATCTGAAAACTTGTGCATTTTCTAATTTTCTGATTTTCAATATGAATTTTCTGATTTTCTTCTGTTTCTGATTTTCAATATGAATAAGCATTGTTTTCAAGTTTAATAAAATATATAAATTTAAAGAAAGCACAGGTTTAATTTTTTACAGTAATGATATCTAACTATAAGGAATAAATTCACACACTTTTTTTAAAAATTAATTAATTAATTAATTAATTATTTTTGGCCGTGTTGGGTCTTTGTTGCTGTGCATGGGCTTTCTCTAGCTGCGGCGAGCAGGGGCTACTCTTTGTTGTGGTGCGCGGGCTTCTCATTGCAGTGGCTTCTCTTATTGCAGAGCACGGGGTCTAGGTGAGCAGGCTCAGTAGTTGTGGCTCGCAGGCTCTAGAGCGCAGGCTCAGCAGTTGTGGCGCACGGGCTTAGTTGCTCTACGGCATGTGGGATCTTTCCGGACCAGGGCTCGAACCCATGTCCCCTGCCTTGGCAGGCAGATTCTTAACCTCTGTGCCACCAGGGAAGTCCCAATTCCCACACTTTTAACAATAAAAAATCATACATTTTTCTCGAAGTCATGCAATTCTGCTAAAGAGAGAATAAGAGAAACAAGACATTAATTTTGTATATTTTTCTCAGTCTTTTTGGAAAACTCAATACTCACATGTAGCTGAATTACATTGGGACTATACTATTTCTAATTACTTTGGGTACTAAATGGCCAATGGTTTAAAACATGTAAAGCACAGTGCTGGGGACTGAGTAAGGACTAAGTACATATTCGCCACTATTATCACACTTTAACTCAAAGTATAACTTTTAAGTAAAGTAAGTTCTTTTGTAAAATATCTGGGAAAGCCAGGCCAAAAACAAGAAAGGTTCATGAAAAAAGAATCTTTTTTTTTTTTTTTTCTGACTTAGTAACTCAATATGATTGTAGTTAAAGAGAGAGCATTCAAGAGTGCAACTACCTAGGAAAAGCTAAAATTGAATACATAGACCTCTGATTTGTTCTTTTGGAACTACTGGATTGAAAATTAGCAATTGTAGAAGTGGAGATTAAAAGACTGAACTCTTAAGAAACATTGCTGGGGGTAGGACATTTAACCTTTATCAACCGGAGAATTTATGTTTCTTTTGATCATATTATTTTCTGCCTTTTGCTTTACTGTTTACTTTCCATGAAAAGAAACTAAAGGTATATTTTACAACAGGAACAACTGGCAGAGGATGTGCAGGTTCCACCATGCCTGTTGTCTATTTATTTTAATAAACTTTATTGAGTTATAATTTACATACAACAAAATGCAACCATTTGATTAGTTCCATGAGTTTTGACAAATGGACCCATTTGAGTACCAACCATGGCAACTGAGATAAACAATATTACCATCACGTATTTCTCAGTCAATCCTCTCCACCCTCCTTTAGCCCAGTGATCTGCTTTATGTAATTATAGACTTATTTGGCTTTTCTAAAATTTCCTGTAAATGGAACCAATTTGTATTCCTGAGACTGACTCCTTTTATTCTGTATGTCTTATGTGATTTATTCATGCTTTGCACATATCAATTTGTCCTTTTTACCATTGACCCCACTTTAAAGAATCATACTGCGTATACCACATACTACCCCATACACCATACTTAGTTTGTCTATTGACCTGGTGATGGATATTTGGGTTGATTCTAGTTTTTGGCAATTACAAATAAAGCGGCTCCAAACTTCTTGCGTACATTTTTGTGAGGACATGTGTTTTCACTTCTCTTAGGTAAGTACCTAAGAGTAGAATGGATGGATTATATGGTAAGTGAATGTTTAAATTTTTTAAATATAGGTAAACTGGAAGCTCCTTCCTTTCCTCTCCTCTCTTCTCTTCTCCCCCATCTCCTCCCTCCTCCCTTTATCTTTTTTCTCTCTGCGATGTGAGAACACAGCATTAAAGTGACGATGGGCAAACCAGGAAGAGAACTCTCACCAAAACCTGACCATGCTGTCACCAGCCTCCAGAACTCACCAGCTTATAAATCACATTGAAAATGATTGAAAGAGAAAAGAAAAGAAAGGAAGGGAAGAAGGAATGTAGAAGGAAGGAAGGAAGGAGCAAGGGAGGGAGGGAGGGAGGAAGGGGGGGATAGAAAGGAAGAAGCTGGTTGCCAGATTGACAGTAATGTAGTCGTGGGTACTCCACATCCTCACAAACACTTGATTCTGTCAGTCTGTAATACCCCCATTCAAATGATGTGTCATGATATCTCATTGTGGGTTTAATTTGAATTTCCTTAATTATGGTCTTCTTTTCATGTACTTTTTGGTAATTCATTTAACTCATTCCTTTTTATAAATATTTGTTTAAATATTCTTTGTTTTTGTATTGATTTATAAGAAATCTTCTGAGTATATGTTCTCTGACAGATAATATATTTTCTCCCAGTTTGTTACCTTTTCATTTTGTTAAGAATGATTTTTTAATCAGATTTTAGCTTTTGATGAATTTCAATTTATCAACTTTTATTTTCTAATTTGTGGTTTTTGGTGTCCTGTCTAAGACATCTTTGCTTATCCTAGTATTGTAAAGGTTAATCCTATAATATCCCTTAGTTTAATTTTTACTTATATATTTAGATTTATAATCCTATGGATTTAATTTTATGTATGGTATAAAATAAAGGTCAAGATTAATTATTTTTTTTGTGAATATTAAGTTGTTCTAGAGAATTTTTTCCCACTGAATTACCTTGTCATCTTATCAAGTTCCATGATTTCTGTCTCAATGCACTTTTAATCTAATTCAGGGAAATGTCCATCTCAATTATTATATTTTTTACCTTTAAAGTTGTAGTTTGTTACTTTTTATATTTTATATTTTATACTATATTTATATATTATATCATATTTATTATATATTATATATAATATATATTTATTATATTATATTATTATATATTATATTATATATATATTATATATTATATTTTCCATCACTATATTCATTATACTCCTGTTTACCTTTAAATACTTGAGCATTGAGCATATTTATAATAGCTTCTATAATACCTTTGTCTACTAATTTATCATCTTTTTCATTTCTGTTTATGCTTTTAATGGCTGGCAATTATAATTTTCACTTTTTTTTTTTTTTTTTTTTTTTTTACTGCTTTTCTCTTCTCCTTTGAAGCATTGGGTTTTGTCTCTGAAGACAGTTAAGTCATATTCGATCACTGGTTTGTTTTTCTTTTCTTACCTTTTTCTTAATCTGTCATTTTGAGGCTTAATTTTATGGTGGTGCTTTTTGAGATGAGAGAGGGTAGGTCTAAAGGAGCTTTTATCCTAGGCCCATTAGAAGGGTATGATGCTTTGGGGATTGCTATTAAAAGACCTTTGCATTTATCCTGGTCTCACTACTGTGTCCAGTGGGAATTTGAATGATTCCCTGTCATTTTGTGCTTTGGGAATGCATTAGATTGCAGCTACCCAGTGATTTTCTTTCTTTTCTTGAAGTTCAGCTTTGCTAGGACTTGTGAATTTTCACCATATGCATGCATACATTGGTATACATGCAAATATTTATGGTATCTCCTATACTAGTTTCTGGAGGGTTTTTTTTTTTTTTATTTCCCTCTGTATAGCTCCAGTCTCTCTGCATATTCTAGCTGTCTTTACCTTCCCAGGTTACTTTGTTTGGCTTCCTCATTCCTGTGATATAGTATGGAAATTCCCTCATATAAAAGCTGGGGTAAACGTTGGGCTCACCTTGTTTGCTTTTTTATTCTTACTTTTGCAGCCTACCCTAGCTGTTGTCCAGAATATGTAAACAGTGTTTCATATATATATATGTGTGTGTGTGTGTGTATATATATATATATATATAAAATGTATATTTATTTATTTATTTATTTATTTTTCCCAGACTGGTCTCTGTTATTGCTTCATAGTTAGTGGAAGTGTGCCCATTGCCCTGTAGACAATTACACGAAGATCTATCAGGATGAGACACAGACAATGGGAAAATGTTACCAACCATTTGGCAACTGAGCTTTTAAACTGCATAATTAGGGAAGTACCAGCCCTCCCTTTCATCCTTGCCTTTATCAGAGTCCAGGATGTATAATATGGCAGAGCCTGAGTTCCTCTGCCATCCTGCCAGCTGAGTTATAAGAAAGGACTGCCTTCTATAGTCAGAGGGAGGCCAAAGATGTGCAATTCCAGTTTTAACTGTGATGAGTCAGTATCAGGATTGACCACATCAGCGTTTATGCTGGTGAAGTTACAGTTCTTCCCTGGTATGATCATGGCCTAGAATTTAAGGATTGTGACTGACTGAGAATCAGTTGCCTTAAGCCCTGAGTTTTAGCCATTTTCCCTGGGGATTGCAAGAGACCAACTTCTCATCTAAAAGTCAAGGTTGTAGAGGGTTAGCTTTGGACAAGTGACCTTGCAGTACATGAATTTTAGAACTAAACTGAGAGAATTTCCAGAAACCTAACACAGGCTATATTTACACAAGACTATTAAAATATCCCAATATTTAAGAATTATACTATTGTACCAATTAGTTAGTATCCTTGCCATGTCTAAATACATTTTGCTTCATTTGCTTCCAAATACTCATTTTATTAGTTATCTGGTGCTGTATAACAATTTAAACCCAAAATTAAAAACTTAAAACAAGAAACATTTATTACATAACAGTTTCTAAAAGTCGGAAATCCCAGAACAGTTTAGTTCAGTGGTTCTGGCTCAGTATCTGTCGTGAGGTTGAAGTCAAGCTGTTGGCTGGAGTTTCAGTCATTTGAAAGCTTGACTGATGTGGCTATTGGCAACACATTTAAGTTCCCCATCACATGGGTTTGACCACAAGATGGTAGATATCTGTCCTCTCACTGTGTTAACATGGGGGAAGGGAGCTCTCTGGGGTCCTTTCATAAGTATTAATCCCAGTCCTGAGGGCTCCACCCTCATGACTTAATCACCTCCCCAAAACTCCATCTTCACACATTATCACATTGGGGATTGGGTTTCAATATATAAATTTTGGGGAGAACCATTCAGTCTATTTCATTCTACTCCAGGACCCCCAAATTCAGTCATTTTTGCATGCAAAATACATTTATTCCATCCCAATAGCCCAAAAGTCTTAACTCATTCCAGCATTAACTTTAGAGTCTAAGTCCATAATCTCCTGTAAATATCATCTAAATCAGATATGTGTGAGACTCAAAGTATGAGTCATCCTGAGGCAAACTCTTCTCTAGCTGTGAACCTGGGAAACCAAACACGTTATGTGCTTCCAAAATACAACAGTGAGACAGGCACAGGGTAAACATTTCCATTCCAAAAAGGAGAAATAGGAAAGAAGAAGGAAGTGACAGTTCCCAAATAAGTCCAAAGCCTAGTGAGGAAAATTCCATTAGACCTTAAGGTCTGAGAATAATCTTGTTTGGCTTGATGGTCTCTGCCCAGTGGGGTGGCAAGCCCCCCGCTCAAGGCTCTGTGGGACAACCCTGCTACAGCTTCCTACTGGGGCCCTGCCCCTGCTGCAGTTCTCTGCCAGGGCCTGTGGCTTTCTCAGGTTGTGGTGCCATGCTTGCGACTCTGGCAGGCATCCTTGTCTGTTGAAACCTAGGTAGAAGCAGCCGTGTCTCCCAGGCTCATACACTCTGGGCCTCTGATGGGAGTGGGAGCCCTGGTGATCCCTGAATCATCTTTGGGGTCATTCTTCCATTGTCTTGAACAGTATAGCTCCTGGCTTCTGTTTAGATGGCTCATCCATACTAATCTCTTTATGAAAAGGTCACTTAGCCACAACCTTAGTGTCCTCATTTTTTTGCAATGTGGATAGGCTGAGTTTTCCAAAGTTTTATGTTCTCTTCCTTTTTGCTTAACAATTTCATCTTCCACCTTCTCTCTTCTCACATTTTAATATAAGCAGACAAGAGAAGCCAAGCTCTATCTTCAACACTTTGCTTAGAAATTTCCTGCAAATACTATATGATTGCACTAATATGAGGCATCTAAAGTAATAAAAATCATAGAGACAAAAAGCTGAATGGTGGTTGGAGGGAGTTGGGGGGAGATGGGGAGTTATTGTTCAATGGATATGCAGTTTGCAGATGAAAAATTTCTAGAGATCTGCTACAATATTGTGCTTATTGTTAGCAATGTATTATTTTACGTGGTTTTTACCATAATTAAAAAGAAAAAGAAAAGAAAAGGTTTAGTAGACTAAACAAAATAACATGTGATGAGACTGAGATTCAATAAGGTAATTTTTGCTTCTAAGAACATTGCTCTTGGGAATTCCCTAGTGGTCCAGTGGTTAGGATTCGGGGCTTTCACTGCCGGGGCCTGCACCATGCATGGTGTAGCCAAAAAAAACAGCAACAACAGCACTGCTCTTTCCATGTAATCATTGCTGCTTCCCATGACATTGTGTCTAATACTAATTATTTATTACTACAATAGATTAAGTTTTCAAAATAGTCATCATTATTTTCTCACAAGAATATCAATTAACATAATTAAGCTAAGACTAAAATATGCAGAAAAACATACTACTTTATAATAGCAGAGATGTTAAAGTGAAAACTAGCAAGTAGACTCAATTTTAGTAGTTGTAATATTTTGTCTTAAGCTAATCACCAAGTGCACATATTTGTTTTGGTGCAGTTTGGAGACTGAGTCAACCATGAAGAAGACTATGTTAAGAAGTCAAACATTATGACTATTCCTTACAAGTACTACAAAGTTAGGTAATCATATGGGAGATGGGAACATTGAAAAGACTGACCTGAGGGACTGCTCTGGTGGTCCAGTGGTTAAGACTCAGTGCTGGCAATGCAGATGGCGCGAGTTCAATCCCTGGTCGCAGAAGATCCCACATGCCTCGTAGTGTAGCCAAATAAATAAATAAATAAAGTACCCAACTCAGTTGTTTAAAAAAAAAAAAAAGTGCCCTAAAAAAAAAAAAAAGACTGGCCCGAGTATTGGTGAAAATTTAAGATATATTTTGCTTATAGAACAATGTAAATTTAATTAGATTATGTGCTTCTGCTATAACAGCACAGAATATAACCAATAAGAAAATGATTTAAGATGTTTTTATGCCAAAAAAGCAAAGAATAGAGTTATGAAAGAGTTATGGGATGTAAACACCCAAAATCAATGGCTTAATTTCTGGACTCGTTTAGAACAAAAAGATTTATTATTTATTTTAGACATAGTTTACCTCATGTGTGGATGCAATATATATATAATCCTAATAATACTGCTATTTTTACCTAATTGACTTTCTTACACACATAAATTCAATACTGAATATGAAGTGTGGAATCAACAGCCACAGGGTGAAAGGTAAGATCTTGGATATCAACTAAGTATGGGAGTTTACATACTTAATTCTGTATTCTCTCTCAGGGTTTTGCTAATTGAAGACAAAGCATTGAAAAGATACTTTTTCACTTGTTCACTTCTGTATCCTGAGGGCCTATAATAGGCTTTGGCAATCAATAAGTTCTCAATAAATAGCATTTGAGTAAATGAATGAGTCCTGTCTTAGCCAGCTTGGGCTGCCATAACAAAGTACCATACACTGAGTGGCTTAAACAACAGAAATTTATTTCTTACCACTCTGGAGGCTGGAAATCTGAGATCTAAGTGCTTGAGTTCTGGAGAGGACCTTCTTCCTGGCTTGCAGAGGACCACCTTCTCACTGTGTCCTCTCATTGCAGAGAGAGAAGGAGCTTCGATCTCTCTCTCTCTCTTTTTTTTTTTTTCCTTATAAGAACACTAACTCATCATGGGAGCCCCATCCTCAAGACCTCACCCACACTTAATTATCTCCCAAAGACCCCAGCTCTAAATACTATAACAGTGAGGGGTCAGGACTTCAACATATGAATTTTGAGGGGACGCATTCAGTTCATAACATTCAATCTGTGCCCCCCACCCCCTCTCAAAATTCATGTCCTTGTTGCATGCAAAATACATGCATTCCACCCCAACAGCCTCAAAAGTTTTAACTCACTTCAGCATCAATTCTAAAGTCTAAAGTCTAAAGTCCAAAGTCTCATCTAAATATCATATAAATCAGGTATGGGTGAAACTCAAGCTGTGATTCATTTTGAGGCAAAATTACTCTCCAGTCATGAACCTATAAAACCAGATAAATTGTGTGATTCCAAAATATAATGGGGGCCAGTCCTAGGATATCCATTCCCATTCTCAGTTTATATGATTACTATGAAATACATTTATGTTGTTGAATGTGTCAGTATATTTTTCTTATTGCTGTTTGATATTCCACTGGGTGGATATAGTTTTTAAGCCCTATCTATTTTTAAGATTATTTGGACATTTTCCTATTTGGGGTTATTATAAATAATGTTGCTGCAGATACTTTTGTACCAGTCTTTCAAGAATGCATGATGCTATTTTTTCTAGAGTATATGCTCAGGAATTAAATTGCTGGATATAGGATAGATACAAGTATAGGCCAGTAGACATTGCCAAACAGAAATCCAGAGCACTTATTTCAATTTACATTCCCACTGGCAATGCAGGAGAGTCTTAGTTGTTCATGGTGTTCCGAACTTTGTTATACCATAAGATTAATTTGAAATATTCTGATAGGTGTGTAGTGGAAGTGTGTTGTGATATTAATTCAAATTTCTCTCATGACTAATAATGTTCATTTTTATTTTGAATATTCTATTGCAAAGTGCCCATCCAGATTTTTGTCCATTATTGTGTTGTCTATTCTATTATTATTTTATAATTATTTTAATATTACATATGAGTACCTTTTCTTATATATGTATGACCAGTATCTCCTCCCAGGCATTAACTTGCATTTGTCCTTAATATTGTCTTCTGATGAACCTAAGTTTTTAATTTCAGTGAAAATTTATTATCTTTTAAAAAATACTTTACTGCATTTTGTGTCTTGTTTAAGAAGTCTTTGCTTACTCCAAGGGCATAAAGATGTTCTTCTATGTTCTTTTTTCATCTTAAAGTATTTTTTTAAATTTTATATTCTACAATTGAATATATTTATACATCATCTCAAATTATTTTTTAATGTAAATTTCAAAAAAGGGATCTAGGGCTTCCCTGGTGGCGCAGTGGTTGCGCGTCCGCCTGCCGATGCAGGGGAACC
>NC_041233.1:17546576-17552506 GCF_002837175.3 Physeter macrocephalus | reverse complement strand
CCGCAACGGGAGAGGCCACAACAGTGAGAGGCCCGCGTACCGCAAAAAACAAACAAAAAAAAAAAAAAAAAAAAAGGATCTAGACATACTGTTTTATTATGCATATCTAATTGCTCCAATATCGTTTATTGAAAAGTGATATCCTTTGCCCACTACACCACAGTGTTTGTTCGTTTGGTAAATATTATGACTGGTTATATGGGGGGTTATTTCTGGACTCACTGTGAGTATATTTTACTGATGTATAATGTCTATCCTATACGAATAGTTATTATTTTATACACAATACCTTTTTAATGTCTAGATATTAAGTAGTTTAAGTTCTCCAGCATTATTTTCCTTCAAGATTGCCTTTCACTTTCATATAAATTCTAGGAAATGTTAATTTCAACAAAAAGTTCCTGCTGGGATCTTTATTGGAATTACATTATATTATACCTATGGAACAATTTTGGGAGAGTTGATGTCTTAATAATATAGGGTCTTGTGTCGTATAAGCATGGTATACGCTTTTATTTATTTAGGTTTTCTTTAATTTTTCTCAGTGATGTTTTGTAGTTTTCATTGTAGAGGTCTTATGTAACTTTCATTAGTTTGAATTCTAGATAATAGTTGCAGTTTAGTGCTGTATAAAGTACAGGGTATTTTTAAATTGCATTTCCCAATTATTTTCTGATAATATAAAGAAATATGATTTATTATTATATATTGGTCTTGTAAACAAAAACCTTGCTAAATTCATATGTTAATTTTAGTAGTTTGTAGATAGTCTAGTTGTACTATCATGTCATCAGTGAATATTGTCAGTTTGAATTCCTCCTCCTAACTCTTTATGTCTTTATTTTATTTGTGTTATTGCACTGGCTAGAACTTCCAGTGTGTGGAGTTTGGAATACGTCACCCCAAAATATGCCACTTTGGCATATTGGTTATTTTGAATCAAAGGTACTTAAGAAACAGCCAGTGCAAGAAAGACACTCTGACCCTTCTTTCTCTTCCTGAAAGCAGGAGATATATCTCCCATGTGAAAGGTGCCCTCCATGTACCAGGAGGATAGAGGACATTCTTACCGCAAAAGATAGAGAATTTAGGGTTGAGATGGCTGTACAGTCAGCCCTCTGTATCTGTGGGTTTTGCATTCCTGGATTAAACCACCTGCAGATGAAAAGGATTCCAAAAAAAACCCCAAATTCCAGAAAATTCCCAAAAGCAAAACTTAAATTTTACAAGCACCAGCAACTATTTACATAGCATGTATATTGTATTTATAACTATTTATGTATAATTTACATTGTATAAGATATTATAAGTAATCTGGAGATGATTTAAAGTATACTGGAGGTTACAGGTAGATTATGTGCAAACACTACACCAGTTTTTATAAGAAACTTGAGTATTCACAGATTTTGGTATCTACAGGGCTCCTAGAACAATCTCACATGGATCCCAAGGGACAATTGTATGAACAAACATTATTCATCTAACCCTTATCTTCCCACTTACTACTCTTAGAACAAATCCCTTTATCTTGTCAATTCTTCACAAATTTATTGTTTCTTTGACTAAAATGTGTAAAAGCTTCCTGCTCTGGTCACTTCTTGGGGTTTTCATTGTCTTGTGAAGGCTCCCTTGTACATGTAAATAATTCAATAAAATTTGTTTGCTTTTCTCTTGTAATCTGTTTTATGTCAGTTCAATTTTTAGGTCCAGCCAGAGAGCCATAGAGGGTAGAGCATTTTTCCTCTCCTACAAGGACAATGTTAACTTGAAGTGAGTGAGAGTGGAATTCCTGTTTTATTTACAACCTTAGGGGAAAAGTATTTAAAACTTCACCATTATGTTTAATGTTAACTGAAGGGTATTTGATGCTCTTAAATCAAGAACCTTAAGAAAATTTATTTATTTTCTTAATTTCCTCAGAAATTTAAAAAATAACTTCTTGAAATTTAGTTTTGTGTATACTGAGACAATCATATCCATTTTTTACTTTATTCTCTTAATGTTGTGGGTTTAACTGTTTCTTTTATGTTCTTTGCTATTTCTTCCATTCTTTTTTCCTCTTTGAACTTTACTCTGAATATTCTTTAGTGCCCTGTCTTTAAGTTAGCTGAAGTTACATTTTTGTGTGTGTCCAGTCTGCCGTTAAACTCATCCAATGAGTTCTACATATGAAAAATTTTATAGGGCTTCCCTGGTGACGCAGTGGTTGAGAGTCTGACTGCTGATGCAGGGGTCACGGGTTCGTGTCCCAGTCTGGGAGGATCCCACATGCTGCGGAGCGGCTGGGCCTGTGAGCCATGGCCGCTGAGCCTGTGCATCCGGAGACTGTGCTCCGCAACAGGAGAGGCCACAACAGTGAGAGGCCCGTGTACCGCAAAAAAAAAAAAAAAAAAAAAAAAAAAAAAAAAAAAAAAATTTATAGATTTCAAAAACTTGAAATTCTCTTTTTATCCATTTTTTATCTTTTCCTCTATCCTCTTTAACATATTAATGAGCACTAATTTAATAGCTCCTTTTTCATGCCTACTAGTAAGTCTTAATTATATATCAGACTTTGGGTGTAGAGGAAATATCATGACTTTAGATAATTTTATCTTCTAGCAGATAGGGCTCTTTATTCTTTGGATAAACAGAGTAAGAGGCTGATTATCTAAATTCGATGAGCAATTGGGCCAGTAGAGTGCTGTGTTACAGGTTTGATGAGATTCTGCCTGCCTCTCTTCCTTGTTCACTGAGTGTGGGCTTCACATTGAGAGCTTCACATTGGCAGCTCCCTCTCTCCTTGGCCCAGT
This sequence comes from Physeter macrocephalus, assembly GCF_002837175.3. NCBI lineage: Eukaryota > Metazoa > Chordata > Mammalia > Artiodactyla > Physeteridae > Physeter > Physeter macrocephalus. Next base: position 17,549,714 of record NC_041233.1, on the reverse strand, counting down.
CAGCCCTTCAGAGATTTGGGCCTTTACTCATTGGTCTTCCACCTCACTACACTTCCAAATTTGGTAAGTGTCTTTAGGGAGAGGCCATGGTACATTTGCTATAGAAGATTTCAAAAGAATTTGTACATTGTACCATGGGGAAATAGGCTCACATTTAGAGATTTTTAAGTTTCCAAGTTTCAGTGCCAACTCACGTCTCTCTGCCTTTCTCTGTGGGCCAAGCTCAATATATAGCCCACATGTAAAACTAGCAAATGACCCCAGGAAAGGAAACAGCTCCTGACAGATTGTTCACATAAGAAAGGCTCTTCAGGGGCTTCCCTGGTGGTGCAGTGGTTAAGAATCCGCCTGGCAATGCAGGGGACACGGGTTTGAGCCCTGGCCCAGGAAGATCCCACATCCCACATGCCACGGAGCAACTAAGCCCGTGTGCCACAACTACTGAGCCGGCGTGCTTCCACTACGAAGGCCGTGCCCCTAGAGCCTGTGCTTCGCATCAAGAGAAGCCACCACAACGAGAAGCCGGCGAATCGCAACGAAGAGTACACACAACTCGAGAAAGCCCACACGCAGCAATGAAGACCCAACACGGCCAAAAATAAATAAATGAAATAAATTAATTTTAAAAAATCTTTAAAAAAGAAAGAAAGGCTATTCACTCTGTGAAATTTTGGTTCATATTACTCTGTTTTCCTACACAGCTCTATTCATAGTCTTTGAAAATATGATTTGCAATATCTCTGGAGTTCTTAAAATGATGCAGTAGGAGAATGGTCTGCCATTCCTTATTACATTAAAATTAGAAGCAGATTTTCTTTTGATAATTTAACCTACTCTACCGGTTTTGTTTAAATATGTATAAAAATAGACATTAATTTGGCATTAATACAAACCCTGCATTAAGGAGTTTTGAGTGATTCTATTTAATTCATTTTATCATTGTCTCACAATAAAATAATATTTTCTCAACATAATAATGTGGGAGCATACCAATACAAAAATGTAGGCTGACTGATTCCGAAATAATCAACTCCTACAACCATAGCAGCTATTTTGAGCATGGTACCTATCCATATTTTAGTGTATATTTTCAGTACAAAACTCACCAGGAGTGTGAAAATATTATTACCCAGCATTTCTTGTTTTTTTTGTTTTTTTACAGAGAGAACTCTGTCTAGCAATAGCATGCATTACTATTGCTAGAACACATGCATCCCCCCAAATCCCCAAATTTAAAGGAGCCCAACATATTCTAAGGTTATAGGAAATTAATTTCAACATGTACAATAGAGTTATTTTTTTATTTGGACATGTAGTAAAGGTCAAGAAAGATTTAAGTTAAGAAATAATGTATAAAATGTTGAAGCTAATGAAACTAGAACTAGATAAGGTAACCAACAATTAAAACAACACTTAGACATATATTTTATATGGAATGTGTACAATTCAGTGAGATGTGAAAAGAAAGTGTTAAATAACATGACAAATAGTCCCTTTTAAGTATTCTTTTTCTATGGTAAGTAAAATATTCTTTAAAAAAACCTTACATTAATTTAGACAAATTTTTGTATGTGATTGACTGAGGTGAATAGAGATAAAGGCAAGTATTTATTTGTGGGCTTAAAGTCAAGGAAAGCAACAATGTCCTTCCATATCAAACATTTTGACATCTATGTCAGATAACATATTTGTCAGTACTAATTAGGGTAGAAATTATTTACTCTCTTAGGAATGAATTTGCTTCTTATGCCAAGAGTTTCACTGATCTTGGTAAAAAAATTAGGAAAAATTGGAAATTAAATGGCAAATAATTTTCATATTTTCCCTTACTATGCTTCACTTTCCTAATCAATTTATCTAAATGACTTTCACCTTTTCTTTGGATGCTACAGATCCCTCTACTATTTCAGGGAGTAGTTTGGCAGAAACAAAACTTTCTCTGATCTTCTTGTATTAGCCGTGGCTTCCAGAATTCAATCATTCAGAAAAAAATTTAAAATATCTTTAAAACTAATATTAGTGAGTTTATCAAGGGAAAAGGACTCATCCTTAACTTTCACAAAGGTGCTCTCTGATGGAAAACAGCTTAAAAATTAGTGAAATAAATTTCTGGTAATTTTTCCTTATAAAGTTCATCATTCTGGAAAAAAAGTAAGTTGTAAACGGAAAATATTTTCAGCAACTCTGACTTCAAATGTTCATATAGCAACTCTCATGTGCCAGTTCCTAATTTAGGCACCTAATATTTACAGTGAAATAAAGGAGACAACCATTTTTGCCCCCACAGAGCTTACTTAGTTTTATGCTAAAACAATTACATCTAAGGAATAGTATTTGCTATCAAAAAATCAAATATTTCTTCCATAATTATCATATAATATAAGGCTGATTCTGCTCTCATGTTCTTCCATCATAAGGTTTTGAATGATATTACACCAAGTGATAAACTACCTTTTTTTTTGGAATTTTTGAATTTTATTTATTTTTTTATACAGCAGGTCCTTATTAGTCAACAGTTTTATACACATCAGTGTATACATGTCACTCCCAATCTCCCAATTCATCACACCACCACCACCAACCCACACTGCTTTCTGCCCATGGTGTCCATAAGTTTGTTCTCTACATCTGTGTCTCAATTTCTGCTCTGCAACCGGTTCATCTGTACCATTGTTCTAGGTTCCACATGTACGTGTTAATATATGATATTTGTTTTTCTTCTTCTGACTTACTTTACTCTGTATGACAGTCTCTAGATTCATCCACGTCTCTACAAAGGACCCAATTTCATTCCTTTTTTATGGCTGAGTAATATTCCATTGTATATATGTACCACAACTTCTTTATCCATTCATCTGTCAGTGGGCATTTAGGTTGCTTTCATGACCTGGCTATTGAAAATAGTGCTGCAATGAACATTGGGGTGCATCTGTCTTTTTGAATTACAGTTTTCTCTGGGTATATAACCAATAGTGGGATTGCTGTGTCATATGGTAATTTAATTTTTAGTTTTTTAAGGAACCTCCATTCTGTTCTCCATAGTGGCTATATCAATTTACATTCCCACCAACAGTGCAAGAGGGTTCCCTTTTCTCCACACCCTCTCCAGCATTTGTTGTTTGTAGATTTTCTGATGAT
>NC_041233.1:17545188-17545795 GCF_002837175.3 Physeter macrocephalus | reverse complement strand
TATCATCTTTAATTTCTTTCATCAGTGTCTTATAGTTTTCTGCATACAGGTATTTTGTCTCCCTAGGTAGGTTTATTCCTAGGTATTTTATGTTTCTTGTTGCAGTGGTAAATGGGAGTGTTTCCTTAATTTCTCTTTCAGATTTTTCATCATTAGTGTATAGGAATGCAAGAGATTTCTGTGCATCGATTTTGTATCCTGCAACTTTACCAAATTCATTGATTACCTCTAGTAGTTTTTTAGTGGAATCTTTAGGATTCTCTATGTATAGTATCATGTCATCTGCAAACAGTGACAGTTTTACTTCTTCTTTCCAATTTGTATTCCTTTTATGTCTTTTTCTTCTCTGATTGCCATGGCTAGGACTTCCAAAACTATGTTGAATAATAGTGGTGAGAGTGGACATCCTTGTCTTTTCCCTGATCTTAGAGGAAATGCTTTCAGTTTTTCACCATTGAGAATGATGTTTGCCGTGGGTTTGTCGTATATGGCCTTTATTATGTTGAGGTAGGTTCCCTCTATGCCCACTTTCTGGAGAGTGTTTATCATAAATGGGTGTTGAATTTTGTCAAAAGCTTTTTCTGCATCTATTGAGATGATCATATGG
>NC_041233.1:17543528-17544022 GCF_002837175.3 Physeter macrocephalus | reverse complement strand
GTTTGCTAGTATTTTGTTGAGGATTTTTGCATCTATATTCATCACTGATATTGGTCTGTAATTTTCTTTTTTTGTAGTATCTGTGTCTGGTTTTGGTATCAGGGTGATGGTGGCCTCATAGAATGAGTTTGGAAGTGTTCCTTCCTCTGCAATTTTTGGAAGAGTTTGAGAATGATAGGTTTTAGCTCTTCTCTAAATGTTTTTTCTTGATGAGTCTGGCTAGTGGTTTATCAATTTTGTTTATCTTCTCAAAAAACCATCTTTTAGTTTTATTGGATCTGGTCCTGGACTTTTGTTTGTTGGAAGATTTTTCATCATAGTTTCAACTTCATTACTTGTGATTGGTCTTTTCATATTTTCTTTTTCTTCCTGGTTCAGTCTTGGAAGGTTATAACTTTCTAAGAATTTGTCCATTTCTTCCAGGTTTTCCATTTTATTGGCATAGAGTTGCGTGTAGTAGTCTCTTAGGATGCTTTGTATTTCTGCGGTGTCTG
>NC_041233.1:17540861-17543213 GCF_002837175.3 Physeter macrocephalus | reverse complement strand
CTCCGGACGCGCAAGCTCAGCGGCCATGGCTCACGGGCCCAGCCGCTCCGCGGCATGTGGGATCTTCCCGGACCGGGGCACGAACCCGTGTGCCCTGCATCGGCAGGCGGATTCTCAATCACTGCGTTACCAGGTTTTCCCCCTGTAATTGATTTTTAATCTCATAGCATTGTGGTCAGAAAAGATGCTTGATATGATGTCAATTTTCTTAAATTTACTGTGGCTTGATTTGTGACCCAAGATCCTGGAGAATGTTCCGTGTGCACATGAGAAGAAAGTGTAATCTGCCGTTTTTGAGAAGAAAGTGTAATCTGCCATTTTTGGATGGAACATCCTATAAATATCAATTAAATCTATCTGGGCTTTTGTGTCATTTAAAGCTTCTGTTTCTTTATTTATTTTCATTTTGGATGGTATGTCCATTGGTGTAAGTGAGGTGTTAAAGTCCCCTGCTATTATTGTGTTACTGTTGATTTCCTCTTTTAACTGCTGTTAGCAGTTGCCTTATGTACTGACGTGCTCCTCTGTTGGGTGCATATATATTTATAATTGTTATATCTTCTTCTTGGATTGATCCCTTGATCATTAAGTAGTGTCCTTACTTGTCTCTTGTAACAGTCTTTATTTTAAAGTCTATTTTATCTGATATGAGTATTGCTACTCCAGCTTTCATTGATTTCCATTTGCATGCAATATCTTTTTCCATCCCATCACTTTCTGTCTGTATGTGTCCCTATGTCTGAAGTGGGTCTCTTGTAGACAGCATATAGTTGGGTCTTGTTTTTTTATCCATTCTGCCTATCTGTGTCTTTTGGTTGGAGCATTTAATCCATTCACGTTTAAGGTAATTATCGATATGTATGTTCCTGTGACCGTTTTCTTAATAGTTTTTGGTTTGTTTTTGTAGGTCCTTTTCGTCTCTTGTGTTTCCCACTTAGAGAAGTTCCTTTAACATTTGCTGTAGAGCTGGTTTGGTGGTGCTGAATCTCTTAGCTTTTGCTTCTCTGTAAAACTTTTGATTTCTCCATTGAATCTGAATGAGATCCTTTCCAGGTAAAGTAATCTTGTTTGTAGGTTCTTCCCTTTCATCACTTTAAGTATATCATGCCGCTCCCTTCTGGCTTGTAAAGTTTCTGCTAAGAAATCAGCTGTTAACCTTACGGAAGTCCCCTTGTATGTTATTTTTCGTTTTTCCCTTGCTGCTTTCAATAATTTTTCTTTGTCTTTAATTTTTGCCAATTTGATTACTATGTGTCTCGGCCTGTCTCTCCTCGGGTTTATCCTTTATGGACTCTCTGCACTTCCTGGGCTTGGGTGGCTATTTCCTTTCTCATGTTAGGGAAGTTTTTTACTATAATCTCTTCAAATATTTTCTCTGGTCCTTTCACTCTCTCTTCTCCTTCTAGGACCCCTGTAATGCAAATGTTGTTGTGTTTAATGTTGTCCCCAAGGTCTCTTAGGCTGTCTTCATTTCTTTTCATTCTTTTTTCTTTATTGTGTTCCGCAGCAGTGAATTCCACCATTCTGTCTTCCAGGTCACTTATCTGTTCTTCTGCCTCAGTTATTCTGCTCTTGATTCCTTCTAGTGTAGTTTTCATATCAGTCTTCTCTGTTTGTTTGTTCTTTAATTCTTCTAGGTCTTTGTTAAACATTTCTTGCATCTTCTCGATCTTTGCCTCCATTGTTTTTCCGACGTCCTGGATCATCTTCACTATTATTATTCTGAATTCTTTTTCTGGAAGGTTGCCTATCTCCACTTCATTTAGTTGTTTTTCTGTGGTTTTGTCTTGTTCCTTCACCTGGTACATAGCCCTCTGACTTTTCATATTGTCTTTCTTTCTCTGAATGTGGTTTTTGTTCCACAGGCTTTAGGATTGTAGTTCTTCTTGCTTCTGCCGTCTGCCCTCTGGTGGATGGGGCTATCTAAGAGGATTGTGCAATTTCCTGGTGGGAGGATTTGGTGGTGGGTAGAGCTGACTGTTGCTCTTGTGGACAGAGCTCAGTAAAACTTTAATCTGCTTGACTGCTGATGGGTGGGGCTGGGTTCCCCTCCCTGTTGGTTGTTTGGCCTGAGGCAACCTGACACTGGAGCCTACCTGGGCTCATTGGTGGGTCTAATGGCAGACTCTGGGAGTACTTACGTCAAGGAGTACTTCCCAGAACTTCTGCTACCAGTGTCCTTGTCCCCATGGTGAGCCACAGCCACCGCCCGCCTCTGCAGGAGACCCTCCAACACTAGCAGGTAGGTCTCGTTCAGTCTCCGCTGGGTTCACTGCTCCTTTCCCTGGGTCCCGATGCACACAGTACTTTGTGTGTGCCCTCCAAGAGTGGGGTGTCTGTTTCCCCAAGTCC
>NC_041233.1:17500478-17539951 GCF_002837175.3 Physeter macrocephalus | reverse complement strand
CTTCAAAGTCTGATTCTCTAGGAATTCCTCTTCCTGTTGCCCGACCCCCAGGGTTGGGGACCTGATGTGGGGCTCAGAACCTTCACTCCAGTGGGTGGACTTCTGTGGTATAAGTGTTCTCCAGTCTGTGAGTCACCCACCCAGCAGTTATGGGATTTGATTTTACTGTGATTGCGCCCTTCCTACCGTCTCATTGTGGCTTCTCCTCTGTCTCTGGATGTGGGGTACCTTTTCTCATGAGTTCCAGTGTCTTCCTGTCAATGATTGTCCAGCAGCTAGTGATTCTGGTGTTCTCACAAGAGGGAGTGGGAGCACATCCTTCTACTCTGCCATCTTGGTTCCTAATCTTCAAACTATCTTCTTTTTTTAATTAATAAATACTAGGTGCCTAGAAGTTCTTTTAAAGGAGAATTTAATGCAATGCAAGACAATACATTTGTAAAGGAGACCAAAAGTTGCCTCTTTTTATACAGTGCTTAATTTCATGAAAAGCGCATGAAATTCAAATATATCTTACTCTATATAAAGAAATCCCTCATGAACTTGAAGTAGAAGCAATAAATTGAACCCTTCATGAAGCCAAATTCCCTTATCTTATAGAGAAGCATCTACGAGTATGACTGTACGTATACTATTACTTCAGTAGTTTGGTTAGTGCTGTGAGAACTCCGTTATCCTGAGTGCATTATAAATTTGCATATTTTTTTCAGTTCAGTTACAGACCTAAATTGAATGATTAAAAAGAGATGTAAGTACCAACAATCATGCCTATCATATTGCTGTGAACTTAGCTATTATTTCTTTGATTGATTTCTAGGAGAAATACATTTTCTTGTAAAAATAAATTGATTGAGAGGACTTCTTTAAAAGTCCAGCTTTAAAATAACTGCTAGCCCTAAAATTATTACTGACATAACTAATTAAATATAAAATAGACAAGAACCCATTTTACCACCAACAGCTTGGGAAGCATGCCATCTACATGCCATAAATATCAAGACATTTCTCTAAGACATAATGCAGAGGAGGACAGTTTGAAAATGGTCTTAAAGTGTCGATTTATTCAATTCCATATATAGAACAACATTAGGAAAAATAGATATAGACTACTTTGGCAGGTTCCCACTAACACTTCCTATGGTGTAGAGCTAAGAGGAAAGTCATAATTTATATAATTGAGGATCGTATTTTGTAGTACTTGCTTTCCTCAATGTGGATTTCATTTGTAGCATTTGAAAATAGCAGTCAAATTTCTGCTGTGCCTTCCTACACTTTCACATTTCATCAATTCTCTCAGGTTTTTGAGCATCTGAATAGGAATATCTATTTATGAAATCAAAATATGTACACACTTTTGTATTCCTTTAGTCCCCTTTTATCTGGATTAGAAGAATTTAGGGAGTGGCATGCAACAAAATCAAACACAAACTTTTACAAGCTATTATACAAGCAAATAGTAGTCAGAGAGATCACTGCCTGTAAGATCTTCTTTATAAGAATACGTAAATGTGAGAAATTATTCCTGCAAACAATGCTAGAATTCTGTAAATGCTATAATTCAAAATAAACTCTTATATAAATCAAAGAAAGAATTCAGTAAAGAAACTCCCAGAAAAAAATTCACTTACATTCTTAATAAACTTTAAGCTATTTTAACACAGTGACTAAGGGTTCAGAAATGATCATAAAAATAGAATTATCTATCTACATGACCTTGGATATGGTGATGACTTTTTAGATAAAACACCAAAGGCTTGGTCCATGAAACAACTGATAAGCTGGACTTCAGTAAAATTAGAAACTTCTGCTCTGTGACAAAACAATGCCAAGAGTATGAGAAGACAAGCCACAGACTGGGAGAAAATAATTGCAAAAAACACATCTGATCAAGGACAGTATCCAAAATATACAAAGAACTCTTAAAACTCAACAATAAGAAAACAAATAATCTGATTAAAAGACTTTATCAGACCCTCACCAAAGTAGATATAAACATGGCAAATAGTCATATGAAAAGATACTCCACATTATAGGTCATAAGGGAAATGCAAATTAAAACTGTGAGATACCACTACATGACTATTGCAATAGCCAAAATTTGGCAAGCTGACAACAACAACTGCTGACAGGGATGTGGAGCAATAGGAACTCCCCTACATTACTGATGGAAATGCAAAATGGCACAGGCACTTTGGAAGTTTTGGGCTGTTTCTTACAAAATTAAACATATTCTTATCAGAGTGATTCAGCAATCATGCTCCTTAATATTTATCCAAAAAATTTAAGTACTTAAGTCCACACAATAACCTGCACACAAACATGTTTACAGAAGTGTTACGCAAATTTACCAAAACTTGGAAGCAACCAATATGTCCTTTAGGAGGTGAATAGTTAAATTGTGCTATATCCAGACAGTGGAGTATTATTCAGTGCTAAAAGAAATGAGCTATCAAGCCATAAAAAGACATGGAGGAACCTTAAATGTATGTTACTAAGTGAAAGGAGGCATTCTGAAAAGGCTGCATACTATATGATTCCAACTATATGACTTTATGGAAAACACAAAATTGTGGAGACAATTTTAAAAATCAGTGATTGCCAGGGATTGGGAGTGGAGAGGGATAAATAGAGTACAGAGGTTTATTTATCATATATATATATATATATATATATATATATATATATATAATATTCAAACCAGCAGAAGAAAGTTTTTCCCAAATTAAAAAAAAAAAATCATGTATGGAAATTTTTTAAAAGGTTAGAAAGAAGTTAAAACAAATAAATAACAAATTGGAGGATAATTATCCCAAAAGCATTATAATTAATCAAGAAATATTATTCTAATATTATTCCAAACATGTTTGTGAACAGATTCTTTCTTAATGATATAGTTTACGATATCCTTCCAGGAAGAAATTAGCATTCATGATAAAGTGCTTAAACTATTTTCATATAAACTATAAAGAAAGTAAGACCTCTTCTGGGAGACATACTACTCACTCACTTCACTGAATGACAATTAAAAATCTAACAGTTGGGCTTCCCTGGTGGCGCAGTAGTTGAGAATCTGCCTGCCAATGCAGGGGACACGGGTTCGAGCCCTGGTCTGGGAAGATCCCACTTGCCACGGAGCAACTAAGCCCGTGTGCCACAGCTACTGAGCCTGTGCTCCGCAACAAGAGAGGCCGCGACAGTGAGAGGCCTGCGCACCACGATGAAGAGTGGCCCCCGCTCGCCGCAACTAGAGAAAGCTCGCACGCAGCAACGAAGATCCAACACAGCCAAAAATAAATAAATAAATAAATTAAAAAAAAAAAATCTAACATTCTTCATCTAGCACTCTTTTTGCTTATATTCAGTGTAAAAATGATTATGTAACCATTCTTTCTTCATATAAAAAAATCCTGATCAAAAAAGAAAATTCCTTGAAGTAGCATGCTAGAGGTTTCTTACAGTATTAAAACTAAAATTAAAAAGTTGATATATGGGGCTTCCCTGGTGGCGCAGTGGTTGCGCGTCCGCCTGCCGATGCAGGGGAACCGGGTTCGTGCCCCGGTCTGGGAGGATCCCGCGTGCCGCGGAGCGGCTGGGCCCGTGAGCCGTGGCCGCTGGGCCTGCGCGTCCGGAGCCTGTGCTCCGCAACGGGAGAGGCCGCAGCAGAGGGCCAGTTGATATATGGTCAACACTAAGTAAAAATGATTATGTAACCATTCTTTCTTCATATAAAAAAATCCTGATCAAAAAAGAAAATTCCTTGAAGTAGCATGCTAGAGGTTTCTTACAGTATTAAAACTAAAATTAAAAAGTTGATATATGGTCAAAACTAATTCTGGAAAACTTTTTAACTTAATGGAATAATACTTACATTTCATTTCAACGTGTTACCTTGTCCATGGCAGAGACAGTGACCCTCAAATTAGATTTATTAATGTAAATGAACTGTCCCATGAGATTATTTTGATAAGTGAAAAAGTCACATAAATTTATTTACATTTTAGTTCACTCCTACTTAATATACTATCTATTATTAACATTTGCATGTGCTACCTTACAATATTCTATACGTATACGTGGAATACATATATATGTATACACATAAACATTTGTATATGTATAGCCTCCTTGGCATTTGGTCTTGTTAAATTCAGCTCATTATTCTAGCTAAAAGATAGGTTAGTGTCTGCTTCAGTCATTTAACTGATTACTTCTTCCAGTTTTGTATAATATGGGGATTTGATGAGCATTACAGCAATGCCATTTGTAATGATGTTGAACTAGGTAAGAATAGGACAGCACACCACTAGAGATTTGCCTCCAGTCAATACTATAATGCATTAACTTAAAACCATTTAGCTAGATGTTGCTCTACTAATCTGATCGAATGGCTAACTTTCTAAGCATTTCTGCAAAGAAAGTTGGAAGACTTGAAAAGGAAGTAATACAAGTCTTTTTTAAAAATAAAAAAAACATATTTACCTTTTCTAGACAGTGTTTCTAGACCAACTCTTCAAGTCAGTGTTCATACAGCATAGGTTATGCTGAAAGGCATTTAGAGGTATGCAGAGGAGATGAACAGAGATGCATATGTTGACCATATGTCAACTTTTTTTTTCTTTTTTATAAGTACAGTGCATTTAATGCTCCTAGTGTCATTCCACATAATTTAAGAGAACATTCTAACATTCGACTTGCTTATTTTACCTGAGCAGTCTTAAAGTGAGAAATTCGTTCTTATTTCATATAAATAAATGATGCCATCACAAATGTCAATATTGGGGAAGTTTCTACCTGTCGAGTGCTGAGAAAGTTTGACTACAGCCTAGGGCAACAAAAGAGAGGTTCAGGAGTAACCCTGCTGGGAATTTCCATCCAGCAATTTGTTGTCAGATGCATTGATGGGATGCCCCAAATGACTCCCAAACTGCTTGCTCCAATGACAAGAGCAACAAAGCGCTCATTTCCAATTACCAAGGGGTTTTAAAGTGTAAACTGTATTCCTCTTCTGTCAGCTGCTCAGAAACCTGGAAAGGGAAATCAGCAACATTTCAACACTAGGTTGTTCAACACTGTTTCATGTGTTTAGGTAGCATTCTAGCACTTAACATTGGTGAATAAAATGTTAACGGCATGTTTGAGATACTGTTTCCTGTGTGATGGATTTTGTTTAGAATATTAGAACTATCATCTTCTGAAATCAGACATTGCATTTAGAGAAACTGTTCAAGGGATATAAGCAAGATTCTCCCAACATATTTTTTAAAATGTGATTAAGGTACTTTTAATATAAATCTTGCTGGTAGAGAGGAAGCAGTTTTTTATAATTATAAATTTAATGTAGAAAAATGACACACCTAAGACACACTTTAATTTGGTGGCCTGAGAGTTAATTCTGGTCTCAGATTTTATTTTTCATTAGTTTTTTGTTTTGTTTTGTTTTTTTACTTTAAGGTGATGATATAACAAGTGTGATTAGAAAGAATTGACAACATTGAAAAATAATGTTTAGATTTTGTGACACTTCATAACCCATGACCTCTGGATAATTTCCCATACATACTTCCATCTCTCACCAGATCTCCATGGTTCATATTTCCTATTCCCTCCCTATGAATGGATTTTTCACTTAAGACAGTAACTCAATTATTTGCCTAATCTCTAAAAGCATTAGAATTAGTAACCCTAATACAATCATCTTTATTTCTTCAAACTAAATTTTGAATTTTTATTCATCCTTTCTAACATGTCAAAGTTTAAAGAAATAATATCATGCCGCTCATACTAGTAGAAAATAAACACACATCAAAGGTTTTATTTATTTCATTAATTAATAAGGAAAGCAGTAAGGTGTGATAACCAAATAACATTTTAAAAGCTTAGGTATACATATATATAATTGCTAGATTTAATGTAGAACTGGTTAATGTCTATCTAGGACATAAAGTGGTATATCCACTGAACAGCAATTTTTTGCCTTTTTAACTAATAAAATCAAGCTTGGCATGCACGTTTACTAAGTATGGGATATTGAACCTATAGTTAACATTTTCATTTGTTTTGAGATTTTTTTTTTTAATTTCCATTTTGATTTCCTCTTTGACCCATTGGTTACATCAGGGACAGGGACTGCGAGAATTTGGGGAGGTGTTGTTCAAAGGGTACAAACTTCCAGTTAGAATATGACTAAGTTCTGGGGATCTCATGCACTGCATTTTGTTTGCATACTTGAAAATTGCTAAGAAAATAGATCTTAGATGTTCTCACCACAAGAAAGAAATGAAATGGTAATTATGTGATGATATAAGTATTAGCTAAGGCTTTGGTGGCAATTACATTGCAATATGTAAGTGCATCAAATCAACATGGATATCTTTAACTTACACAATGTATATGCCAATTATGCCTCAATAAGGCTACGAAAAAAACAGTTAACAGTGAATCTCACTAAAAATATGCACATAAAATCATATACATGCTCTTGAGTAGCTGTATCTCTCATATTGAAAGAACAGAGCAAGGAAATATATGTACCTACCTTTTTGCCTTATTTCTAAGATTTGCATTTTTCTGACACATAAGGGAACTGATTTTCAGAGAAGGCAGTATTGGAGAAGAGGAAAAGCACTATAATTAGAATCTGTATTTTCTGGCTTGATTTCTATGACCTTGCCAGTACACATAACAATACTTAGCTACTTCTCAATGGAAAATACAGGTTTGAGTAATTTTTCCAAGTAAAGGAGAAACGTTTGCAAATTAATTTCTTAAAAAACTTAGTCATTCTGTTATAGCTATCTTTTCTTTATGAAATCACTTTTATTTTTTATGTTCTAGGATCTCATCCAGGGTACACAATACATTTAGTAGTCATGTGTCCTTAGGCTCCTCTTCGCTGTGACAGTTTCTTAAGCTTCCCTGATTTTGATGAACTTGACAGTTTTCCACAGTACTGGTCAAGTACTTTGTAGAATGTCCTTCTATTGAGTTTTATTCAGTATTTTTCTCATGTTTAGCCTGGGGTTATGAGTTTTGAGGAGGAAAAACACAGAAGTAACCTGCCATTTTCATCAAATCATATCAAAGTTATATGCTAGCAATGTGATTTATCACTATTGCTGTTGCACTTGATCACCTGGCTGAGGTAGTGCTTATCAGGTTTCACTTTAAAGTTCCTCTTCTTTCCCCCATTTTCTATATTGTATTCTTTAGAGGAATTTATCATTCTCAGCCAACATTTTATGAGTGGGGAGTTATGCTTCTCTTCCTTGAGCAGAGTTTCTATATAATTTATTTGGAATTATTTTGCATGTGAGATTGTCTGTTATCTCATTTATTTATTTAATAACTTATTTATATAATTATAGATTTTTATGGATGTTTATTTTGTACTTTGGGTTATAGTTCAATACTGATTCATTGGCACTACAAGATGCTTCACACTCATCTTGTATACTTCTTTCCCCACACCTAGATTCAGCGATTTCTTCAAGGAACACTGATTCCTTGTATTAGAGAATGGTATTAGAAACTAAGGGCTTTGTGCTAGGTGTTCTTGTTGCTACTGGGGTGCTATTCCCTTTAGGCTTTCTTAGCTAACAGAGCAACGGAATATATAGTAATTTGTTATTTTTATTGAATATACTCCATACAAAATTATTATAAAATATTTACTATATTTTCTGTGCTATATATTACATCCTTGTAATTTATTTATTTTACACCTAGTAGTTTGTACCTCTTAATCCCCTTCACCTATTTTGCCCCTCCCCCAACCCCCTTTCCCATCTGGTAACCACTAGTTTGTTCTCTGTATTTTTGAGTCTGTTTCTGTTTTGTCCTTTTTGTTCACTTGTTTTATTTTTTAGATTCCACTTATAAGTAAAAACACAGTATTTATCTTGAGCCTCTTTTATTATAAGGGCATTAATCTCATTCATGAGGGCTCTGCCCTCATGACCTAATCACTCCCAAAGGCCCTGCCTCCTAATACCATCATACTGGGCATTAATATTTCAGCATATGAATTCAGAAGGAACACAGTCATTCAGACCATAACAAACCTGCTCTGAATACCTAGAATAAATCCAAGTAGATTGTGATTTATAATCTTATTATGCCTTGCTGAATTTGATTTGCTAATACTTTTCAAAGATTGTTTCATCTTCATGAAAGATATTTGGTTGTAGTTTTCTTTTAATGTCTTTATGTGGTTTTGTTATTAGGTTATGGTGGGCTTCATAGAATGAGTTGGGAAATATTTCCTCAGCTTCTGTTTTCTGGAAGAGACTGTGGAGAATTTGTATTATTAAATGTCTGGTAGAATTCATCATTGAAATAATCTGGGCCTGATCTTTCTTTTTTAGAATATTATTCATTATCTATTCAATTTATTTCATAGATACAGGGCTATTATTACCTGTTTTTCGCCTTGAATGAGTTTTAGTAATTTGTGACTTTCAAAGAATTAGTCAATTTCATCTAAGTTATCAAAATTGTAGGCATAGTTGTTCGTAGTAGTTTTTAATTCTTCTTAATGTCTGTGGAGATAGTCCTAATGACCCCTCTTTCATTTTTTATACTGGTAATTTGTGTCTTCTTTCTCTTTCTTTCTCTCTCCTCTCTGTGGTTAGCTTGGCTAGAGGTTTATTAATTCTATTGATTTTTTTCAAAGAACCACAGTTTGGTTTTATTAATTTTCTCTACTTTTTCCTGCTTACTGATTTGTGTTCTATTTTTTATTATTTTTAATTTTGCTTGCTTTATGCTTAACATGCTCTTCTTTCTGTAGTTTCCTAAGATGGTTCTCAAGTTATCTTTCTATTATTTATCTTAGGTTTAATTCTATTATGGTCTGAAAGCATACTTAGTATGATTTTTATTGTTTTAAGTTTGTTCAGGTATGTTTTATGGCTCAAAATGTGGTCTCTTTGGTGATTGTTCCATACATTCTTGAGAGGAATGTGTATTTGCTGTTGTTGGACCAAGTATTCTATAAATATGAATTAGATAAATTTGATTAATAGAACTGTTTACATTCAGTATATTCTTTCTGATTTTCTTCCTCCTCTGGGCATCAATCACTTAAAGATGGTGTAGTTGTCTATAAGTATGATAGTGAATTTGTCTGTATCACCTTTCAGTTCTATCAGTTTTTGATGCTCTGTTAATTGTGTACATATTTCGGCTTATTATGAGTTCTTGAAGAATTAACTTCTGTATTATTGTGACATGTTTCTCTACAGCCTTGATAATAATTTCGTTTTGAAGTCTGTTTTGCCTGAAATTAATATAGTTATCCCAGGTTTCTTCTGATTATTGTCAACATTGTATAGCTATCTTCATCCTCTTACTCTTAACCTTTTTGAGTTTTAATACTTAAAGTGATTTCTTCTAAATAACATATAGTTGGGTCTTGTTTTTTAATCTACCCAGACACCTGACTTTCAATTGATGTATTTAGGTCATTCACATTTAAAGTGTTTATTGATATATTTGGATTAATACCTACCATATTTGTAACTTTTCTATTTGTTGCTCATTGTAATTTTCTTTGTTTCTTTTCCTGCTTTCTCTGGTTATAATTGAGCATTTACAGGATTGTGTCTTACCTTTTTTATCTTAGCATGTTGATTTTACTTATAAAAAAAAGAAATTAGTGCTTGCCCTAGAGGATATAATATTCTTTTTTTTTTTTTTTGGTACGGGGGCCTCTCACTGTTGTGGCCCCTCCTGTTGAGGAGCACAGGCTCCGGACGCGCAGGCTCAGCGACCATGGCTCATGGGCCCAGCCGCTCCGCGGCATGTGGGATCCTCCCGGACCGGGGCACGAACCCGTGTCCCCTGCATCGGCAGGCGGACTCTCAACCACTGCGCCACCAGGGAAGCCCTATAATATTCATTTTTGACTAAACTAGATTAAAAAACGCTATACTCCTTCATGTGTGATACATGTAGCTTATGATAGTGTATTCCCAATTCTTCCCTACTGTGACTCATAACATTGCTGTCATGAATTTCACTTCTCTATACACTGCAATTACCAATACTGTGCTCCTACATTGCTACTATGATTATTTTAAACATTTATTTTTAAGTAAACTAAGAATAAAAAATATAATTTTATTTTCATTTCATTTATTCTTTTCCTGTGCTCTTTTTTCCTCTGTTCTATGATGGATTCCAAAAAAGTAATTGATTTTTGTTTCCTTAACCTTTTTTATTTGTCAGGTTGAGAATTCTGACTTTTAAGCTCTATGTGTTGATGTTAAAACTGAGTGTCCTACATGTTCTTTTTTTAAAAACGTATTACCTGAGAACTAACATATTCTTTTTCCCATTTCTCCTTTCATCAATTGTTCTTCTCTACTTTAAAAGAAAATGCTGTATTGATCATCAGCCCTGATTTATTATAATACCTTGCTCAGATACAAAAAACAAAGGCATTGATAACAAAGAGATAATCATAAATATTAATGGCAGAAAAATCTCCTTTTATCCAGGGTTCATAATACCTTCCTTCTATTTATTCCATCTCTTAAAGAAGTGCATTTACACAGTGCTACATTTTGTTTAAATATATTTTTTGGAAAATTTTTAAAACATCTCTTTGCTCAATTGTAATAACTTTATTCAAAGGGAATTTAAAATGTAGAGTTTTATGATTATAATAACTTTTAAAAATACAATTTTGAATAATACGTTTGTAGTGTAGTATTCTGTAGGATTGAAGTTATTTCAAAGAGCAATAGACAATGTAAAATTTTCAATTGTAAAATGAAATTATTTATTAATTTATTTTAATCATTATAGACTGCAAATTACTATGGTATTTATAGTCTATTAGATACTCCTAAAAGAGCAATATAACCATATTACATAAAATTGTCACTCACCATATAGAATTTTCCAGAAATTATGTACTTTGCAGTCATATAATTTTATGATAATTTTTAACTACCTGAAAATATTTATTAGGAGGGATATGGTTCTTCAAAAGTATTTTATAGATTATAAAAGAAAGGGCAAAATATAATGGATGTCTTTAGGCTTTGTTAAGGTTTAGAATCAGAGTCCAAACCTTAGATTGCTAATCTCATGTGTTTGGAGAAAACCAACTCTAAGAGATTCATGTAAAATTGAGCAAGTAATCCTCTGTTGATGATCACATTAATAGGACAGAAATATTAAGAAGCATACGGTAAGTTGTATGTTCTGCTGGATTGGCAACAGATGTTTTATGATATAATGAAGTGGTACACATCCTCTCAGATCCCAAGTCCTTAATACTTACACTTTCTCTAGTGCTTACAATTTCAAGTGTAGTCTGCCAAGCATATGAATTAGCATCATTTAGGAGCATGTGAAAATCTCAGGCCCTAATCCAGGTGATTTCCAAGCACAATAAAGTTTGAGATGGAGGCATTAACTTCCTCCCTCCCTCTCTCCTCCTCCGTTTCTTTTTTCCTCCCTCCCTCCCTCCCTCCCTCCCTCTCTCTCTCTCTCTCTCTTTCTTTCTTTCTTTCTTTCTTTCTTCCTTCCTTCCTTCCTTCCTTCCTTCCTTCCTTCCTTTCTTTCTTTCTTTTTCTTTCTCTTTCCCTCCCTCCCTCCCTCCCTTCCTTCCTTTTTGTCTCTCTTCCACTCAAATATAAAATTTGAGTGAGCAATTGTTCTGTCTGCTTCATTCACTGTTCCTCTTGCCTCAGGGACTAGGACAGTGTCTGCTACATAGTAGGTGCTCTATAATTGTTATATGACTTTTCATAAAAAAGTCCAATGGTAGGCAGTTTTACTTTGGCAAAGTCAGCAGCTCCACAACAAATTCAGATTTTTTTCCCATCTTGTTGCTTTGCCATTCTCAACAAACTGCCATTCTCAACAACTTTATTCCGTGAGGCTATAAATTGACCTGAGTCACCTAACGTCCTCATACATTATTATTCAGAAACTTAAAATAAGAAGGAAAAAAAGGCCTTTGTTCTATCTCCATTTAAAACTGAAGAAAACTTTCCTCAAAGCCCCATTTCTCAGAATTCTTCCTCTCTTAGTTAATTGACCAGATTGTTTCACATTCTCCTCCTTAAATTAAACACTCATAAGGAAATTGCCATCTTTGATCCAGAGCAGGGTTCAGTAAACTATGGTCCATGGACCAAATGTAACCTGCTGCCTGTTTTTGTATAGCCTGTAAGAATGGTTTTAATAATGTAAAGGGTTGAAAAAAATTTTAAGTATAGTATTTCATGCTATTTGAAAATTACAGAACTTCAAATTTGATTATTTGTTGTAGGTTGAATTGTATCTCCCAGAAGGTATGTTGAAGTCCCAACCCCTATACTATGAGTGTAACCTTATTTGGAAATAGTGTCTTTACATATGTAATTAGTTTAGATGAGCTCATACTGAATTAGGGTTGGTCCTAGTTTCAGTGACTGGTTTCCTTATAACAAGAGTGAGTTTTGGAGACACAGACACACACAGAGGGATGAGAGCAATATAAAGGTGGAGGCAGAGAATAGAGTGATGCGGCCACAATTGCAAGGATGCCAAGGACCACAAAGTAAACACCAGAAGCTAGGAGAGAAGCAATGAAGGATTCTTCCCAAGAGCCTTCAGAGGAGCCAGGACTTGCTAGCACTTTAAATTCAGAGGTCTAGCCTCCAGAACTGTGAAAGAATAAATGTACGTTTTAAACCACCCAGTGAGTGGTAATCTGTTGAAGCAGCCCCCAAAAGCTAATACAATATCCATACATAAAGTCTTACTGGAACCCAGCCATGCTCATTCATTTACCTATTGTATGTGGCAGATTTGATTAATAATGACAGAGATAGTCTGGCCTGCAAGGCTAAAATACTTACTTTCTGACCCTTTCCAGAAAAAAGTGTGCAGACCCTTGGTTTCATGTTTAGCACTCTGATTCATCCCTTGGGTCTGGGGACCACCTTTCCTGGGACACTCAAATGGGAAGAACAAATTTCGTGTTATATTAGGTTTGGAGAAGAAGTTGAGGGGTTAGTGTATATGCAAATAGCAGACTATCTGCAGAATATCTTACAAATAACAAGCATGATATGTATTTCTACTGCTACAAAAATTACCTCTGGATTAATAATTTGTATATATTTTCTCAGAATTCTTCCTACTTTTATAGTTATAAATTATTTTTTGTAGCACTACATACACAAAAAATATAATGCTTCTCTTTGGCCCATGTGGAAATTGTGAAAAAGTAGGAAATTTGAATAATGTTGATTAAAGGTGATTGCAGAAGCAAAGCTTAAGCCTGTTTCCAGAGATACAGAAGGTCCAAGATCCTGCTTCTTGACTCATGTCATTTCTAATCATTTCACTGAGACCTGGCAGCCACAGCACAAATTCTGGAATGTAATATCAATTACCTGAAGAATGAAATACCATGAATGAGGTATTTGCTTCAGGCGCTTACTCTAGAACTGACCAGCAATTGGTCATATAGTAGAGACAGGCAGCCTGGCAGGCCTGGGGATCACTACAAGGCTTCTCCAAATAGTTGGATGCTCAGAGAAATTATCCTTTCCCAATTATAGGCACTGTGACATGGAACAGAGTTTCCAGATGCTGTTTCTGCCATTAGTTTCCTTCATTAAAACAACTAGTGGGCTTCCCTGGTGGCGCAGTGGTTGCGCGTCCGCCTGCCGATGCAGGGGACACGGGTTCGACGGGAGAGGCCACAACAGTGAGAGGCCCGCGTACCACAGAAAAAAAAAAAAAAAAAAAACAACTAGCAAGTGCAGTAAAATTGTATTTAAAGTTTACCCACTAATTTTAAAAGAAATCATGGTTCTTTAAAGGCAATAACAATGGAAAGAAAAAAATGGCCTCCCAAATTGAACTGTTATCCTGAGTCAATTCTCCATGAATCTGTGGCATTTCTACAGGTCCAGATGTTAAGAGATAATGTGCTCTGGAACTATCTTTTCAGGAACATTTATGGAGACATAAAGGCTCTGGAGAGACAAAAATAGGAAATTCTTCTTCAGAAAATCTACATGCATTCCTGAATCCATTAAGATAAAGACAATGATTTCCTCTAGAGAGATTTAGAGGCATCCCTCCCTGGAGACCTTTGCTTGTATTCCAGGACAATATATGGAATCTAAAAAATAAATAAATAAATAAATAAAGGCTCTGAAGAACCTAGGGGCAGGACAGGAATAAAGACACAGACGTAGAGAATGGACTCAAGGACACGGGGAGGGGGAAGGGTAAGCTGGGACAAAGTGAGAGAGTGGCATGGACATATATGCACTACCAAATGTAAAACAGATAGCTAGTGGGAAGCAGCCTCATAGCACAGGGAGATCAGCTCGGTGCTTTGTGACCACCTAGAGGGGTGGGATACGGAGGGTGCGAGGGAGACGCAAGAGGGAGGAGATATGGGGATATATGTATATGTATAGCTGATTCACTTTGTTATAAAGCAGAAACTAACACACCATTGTAAAGCAATTATACTCCAATAAAGATGTTAAAAAATTAAAAAAAAATTTTTTTTTAATCTCTCTTTCTCCGGAAAAGAGGATGGACAGGTGTGGATGGGTTTGTCAGTAGCCCCTTTATAAGGTCAGAGTCTATGAAACTTAGGGTTCCTCACCTGTCAATCACCCTCACTGTGTGTGCAGTTCCTCACCAAGGCGCACTGTAAGAATTGGGGCTCAGGGAACCCACACTACATTATTCTGTCTGCTTCTTTTGCTGCAAGTAATAAGTTGTCTTTAACTCAGAGGTTTCCAGTTTTATGTGTAAATACAGAATTTGTGGTAGGCTGGCTTGCATAGTGTAAAATTTTGGAAATTTCACAGTAACTGACTTTATTTGATAAATTATATTTTCTGATTTAAAGCATAAAGTATGTTCACATGTTCATTGAAGAAAATTTGGAAAATTAAATAAATAAAAATTACAATTAAAAAAATTACTCAGAACCCTTTTATTCTTTTCCTTCCATCTTGGTTATAGAATTTTTATTTGCCATGGTGTATAAAATTTACATTTTGTTTTATAAGTTTTACAAAAGCTTAACATGGAATCCCTTATTTATTAAACAGATTTGTTGGTCACCAGACATACTCTTGCTTATTTTTCCTTTTTATTTTTATATATTATTTTTTCTTTCTTATTCATTTCGTCCTTGTCTGGAAACCATTTTTAGAAGAATGTTTGTTAATTTGAAAATATTGTCTTTACATTCCAGTGCCATATTTGCAGTTTAATTATTTCCTGGATCATACTTTCTTCCCGCGAAGACATTACAGGCATGATTTTAATGTCGCTTAGAGAACAATGTTGTTGTGCAGAAGCCTATGGTCAACCTGATTGTTTAGATGACAAAGGATTATTTCTTTTCCTTTGTCCTCCAGGATTTTAACTAAGATAGAGCTTGTTGTTGATAATAATTCTGTTAACTTATACATAGACATCGTACAACTTTTCAATATTTTGAAGAACTATTTTTCTGGAAGGTTTTAAAAAATTATATGTTTGTATAGTTTTCTTTTTCCATTTTCTCATTCTCTTCATTGGAAACACTAATTAAGAAATATTGATGCTCAAACATCACATTTAACAGGGATTATTTTCTCTATAAGCCTTTTTAACAGTACAGTCCTTCCCAAATCATTTTATCCATTTTATAAAATCCACTTTTCCACCTTTGTCATTGTTTTTAGCGTTACTTGTTCTTGTTAAGCTGCTTCTGGTATGGAACACTTCTTTGGTAATTTACCTTTCTCTCTAAGTTCTTTTCCCAAACACTGCCATCTCGTTTCACCTTTTTATGTTGCCTTATGCTCTTTTCCTCAGTACTGAAATACGTGTTTCTTTACTGAGTTACTTAATGCAGAGTGATAAGTGTAGTTACACTTTTTATTTGCTTAGCTTTGTAACAACTTTTTGGGGGAGGGGGCAGGGGTTGAGCATTCTTCATCTGACTTATTTTTTCCTGATTCTTTCACCTTCGTTCCTTTAATATACTATTCGATAATGCCAAATGAGGTTCAGGAAAGTCTCATTACCAACTGGAACTGCTGCTCCTATTATGCCAACAAGAAATAGTTGGATTTACATCCTCTTAGTCTGCATCACCTCTTTTGGAAAAGTGATCTGCCAGTGCTCTTTGAGTTCAGGAATCCACAGTGTTCTTCCCACATCGAGATGATATAAATTGCATTTGAGAATACTTATAATTTAGGATTATAGATGATACTTACATTCTTATTTCTTATTCTCTTTGTTGTCTGGAGGTAATTTTCAGGGAAGAAGAAAATTGTTCTTATTACGACCGTAGAATATTTATTTTATAACTGGCTACCCAGAAGAGCTCTTTTTCTTTGTCTAATGATTTTTCATTGATTGTCTTTAACTTTCCCAGTAGGTAATCATCTGAAAATAATGACACATTTAGCATCCCTTTTACAAAGTTATACTATATAGTGTCTCTAAAATGCATACAGGGCTTCCCTGGTGGCGCAGTGGTTGAGAGTCCGCCTGCCGATGCAGGGGATATGGGTTCGTGCCCCAGTCCGGGAAGATCCCACATGCTGCGGAGAGGCTAGGCCCGTGAGCCATGGCTGCTGAGCCTGCGCGTCCAGAGCCTGTGTCCCGCAACGGGAGAGGCCACAACAGTGAGAGACACACGTACCGCAAAAAATAAAATAATTAAAAATAAATAAATAAATAAAATGCATACAAAAATGATTGATATTTTATCTTCAATTTATGATACAGTTTCCAGGAATTCTTAGCAACTAAAATCATAGCTTGACTATAACTATATATATACATCAAAGCTTCTATATTATTGAAACTTTCTATTTATATTTATGTTTATTCTTCTCTAGAAAATATATCTTCCCCACAAAGAATCCAGTTTATATTTACATGTGTTCAATCATTGTAATTTGTGGTACACCATTAATAATTCATGCTTTGTGCAGAATAAGTATAATAAGATACTGGCATTTACTGTCTAAACCTGTTGTGCTTGGAAATGTCTTGCATTACACTGTGCACCATGACCTAATGATTTCACCAAAAGAGCAAAAAAGATAAAAGCTTTTAGTTTTTAAACTTAGCTACATAAATGGATAGAGAGCTTTGAAAATATGACACAGCAATGTTTTAGTCTAGGGATTCTGAGACCCTTGACAAATTAAACATTCTATATCTGATTTATGGTGCTTTCATTTATATTGCAGAAGGATACACCAACCACTTAACGTGATATAGTATAGTTATATTTTCTATAAAAGTCACTCCATTATCAAGGCTGTTAAAATATCCATTGGCGGTGGTAATTTACTTCTTTGAATAAAGTGAATTAAGTTCAATCAATCATTTTTTTCCTTAATGAGCTCTGAGTTTTTGTTTATTTGCTTTCATTTATCTATCTCTCAATGTCTTTAAATTATCTATTGAATATAGTATCCCCAGCTAGTGTAAGTAGTAAGTACACCTTACTTTTTTCCAGTAAATTATTTTATCATAAAGAATCTACAGCTACTTTGACTCTGCAACTTTCAAGCAAGAAAAATCTGGTATTTATCCTCTTAAAACTTACCTCTTTTGAAGCATTTGTATTAATTGCCTGCATTTTTTAAAAAAACATAATTTTATATTTTATGAATTGAAATAATTGGAGGTGGTCAAACATCCACCAGAATTTCATCTACTTTGATAATCCATAATGTTAATCTAACTATCTGATACACTTTATGCAACATCAATTTAGTTACTGCCTCAGCCCACTGTAGAAATATACTCTTCGTGTTGTATTTTCTGCCATAGATCAAACTAAAGACTAATAAAAGGTGTCACAGTCTAGGGTCTTGATATCTTCAAGTAATTATTTGGGGGAAAAGTCCTTAGAAAAAGCTTAATTCAAAAATTGTTTTACAGATTAGGAGACACTTTTGGTTCTAGAGTGATAAGAAATGTAAAATTTTCAGAATATAATTATGAGAAAAATATATTTTATAAATATATGTTTATATATCACTTGGGCTTAATATTTTTTGCATTTCATTATGAAAATTTTCAAGTATTCACAGAAACTGAAAGAATTTTATACTGAACACTCATATACCTACACCTAGATTTTATAATTAACAATTATTATACTTGCTTTTTCATATCTATCTCTTTATTCATTTATCAATCCATCTTTATATGCTCTTAAAACAAACTGCAAGTAACAGTAAACTTCCACCAAAATACTTCTACATACATATCATTAACTAGTGTTCTATATTTGTTTAAGATTCCTTTTTTGTTTCATTTGGGGTAAAGTTTATATACAATGAAATATCTAACTCTTAAGTGTATAACAGGAGTCCTGAAAAAATGTATATCTTTATCCAACTCCAAAATCTGTCAAGGTTCAGAAACTTACCCCCACCTCAAAGTGTTCCCTCACACCATTTTTCAGTAAACCCCTTTCTCTAACTCCTAAAGACAACCTGTTTAACTTTTTCACTGTATTAATTTTGTTTATTCTAGACATTCATATAAATGGGATCATATAAAATGTATGTTCTTTATATTGTTCTGTAAATTTTCTGTTACTAAGCATAATAGTTTTGAGATTTGTCTGTATTTTTCTTTATACCTTGTACTTAATGATTAGTATGCCATTGTATGAATATACCAAAGTCATTTAGCCATTTCCTACTTCATGGGCATTTGGGTTTTTTTCCAGTTTGGGTTATTATATATGAAGCTGATACTGGTATTGTACAAGTATTTTTGGTCATCTTGTAAAATTAACATTTACAGTGATGTTGAGTAAATATCTAGTAGGCTTTCATAAGAGCCTATCAGACATTTACCAAAGTGGTTGTACAGTTTCTCATTCTCATATACAATGTATAAGAACTATAACTGCTCCAGGGTCTACCCATGGCTATTAAATTTAAATTGATTATAATTAAATAATATTTAGTTCTGCAGTCACACTAGATACATTTCAAGTGCTGAATGGCCACAGGTGGCTAGTGGCTACTCTATTAGGCAGCACATTTTTATCATTATAGAACGTACTATTGAGCAGCCCTGCTCCACATTTGGTATTGTAATTTTTAGTTTAAGTTGTTCTAGTACAGGTGTAATGGTGTTTCATTGTATTAATAGTTTAATCTGCATTTCTCTGATGAGACATGATATTAAACACTTTTCCATGTGCTTATTGACAATCTATATAACTTCCTCTGTGAAGTGCTTGTTCAATTCCATTACCTCTCTTTTTATTGGATAGTTTATCTTTTATCATTGAATTGTGAGTTCTCTTTATGTCCCAGGTACAATACTTTTGCTAGATATATGTATTGTTAATATTTTCTCTTATGTTTGGCTCCCCTTTTAATTTTATTAATTTTACGTCTTAATGAACACAATTTTAAATTTTTGATTAAATATAATTAAGCATTTATATTGCTCTCTGACTTATTTAAGAAAATGTTGCCTACACTCATGTCACAAAGACATTTACCAATTTCTTCTAGAGACTTTATAGTTTTAACTTTTATAATGTAGGCTGGTGATGTATCTCAGATTGTTTTTTAGGTATGGTATGAGATACACAGCATGTATCATTTTTTTTGTCCATATAAATATCCAGTTTTTCTAGCATCATTAGTTGAAAGTACTTTCTTTTGCTCATAGGGTTGCTTTGGATCAGTTAAAACATTAAAAATTGAAGAAGTGTGAGCCTACATTTGGGTCCTCTATTTTCTCTCATTCTTCTAATTTTCTATAATTATGTCACTACACATACAGTTTTAAAACTGTATTTTTATAATAACTCTTAAGGTAATGGGATATAAGTTCTTCATTATTGTTGAATTTTCTGAAATATGTTTTAGGGATCTGATGATTTTTTTTTTCTCTATTCATTAATTCAATGAATTTTATTAATTGATTTTCAAATGATAAACCAATCTCATATTACTAGTAGAAAGGCTACTTGGTTTAGAATGTATTGTCAAGTACATATAGATAGATTTGACTTGCTTATACTTGATTAAGAAATATATTTTCAATAAGAATATTAGTCTTTAATATTTTTTTAGAATTTTGTCAGTTTTTTGTGCTGCATTTGTGCTGGCCTCATAATATTTTCTACGCCTCTATTTTCTTGAAGAGTTTGCATCAGATTGGTGTGATTTCTTTTTTAATTGCATGACCGAATTTACATGTAAAACCATCTACACCTGAAATTTTCATTGTAGGGAGATTCTTTAAAATAATTATACATAAAATTTTCTTAATACATACAAGGGCATGGCATCTGAAAAGCAGACTCTTAAATAGACTTACTGTGTAGAGAGTTTGTTTGTGAGAGCCCTTAGTATCAATTCCTGTGGAAGGGAGCAGGAAAAAATAAAACAAACAAACAGAAAAAAAAGTTTGGGTAGAGAAGTGAAGACCTGACCTCAACCTCAGCTTACACACAGAAAGTTCTGGAATTAAAATAGCTTGTTAGAGTTGTCCCACATTAGGCCAAAATGACAGAGCCATTCCCACCAACCCCCTGATAATTGATCATTGGATAAGGGCCTTCTGGGCAAGGTCTCAGCCTTGGATGGAATGACTCTCTGAAGCTGAAACAACTATTAGAGGAGCTGAAGATTGAAGGTTGTTGGGTGACAGTACTTTTAGCAGCTGCTGCTGCAAAAAAAATGAATCTTTGAAAACAATCAGTCTGGACAGTGTATCTCTGTTTATATCACAGAAGCTATTTAGATTTTCTGTTTCATCTTGTTTCACTTTAGTAAGTGTGTTTTCAAGCACTTTGCTCATCTTATTTAAGCTGTAGAATTTAATAGTCCCTAATCATATATTTAGTGTCTATAGAACATTGATTTTATTTAACATGTAACAAAATCCATATCTGATATTGATAATTTGTTTTCTCTCACTTTATTTAACACAGTACTAAATCTAAGAAAATGCTAAAATATTTTTTTAATTTAGATGTATATGATCAATATGAAATTTACTAATAATTATATGAACATACTGTTCCCAGAAGAAGAAATACAATTGGTCAATAAATGTTTAATATGCCCCTGTAGCTCAAAGTAATAAAGGTCGCATGAGTTAAAACAGTTTAACAACATCATATTTTATTTACTATATTGGCAAAAATTAGTTTTGTTATATCAAATGTTAGTGAGGGTTTGGAGGAAAATGAACACTTGCACAGTCTTGGTGGTGCTATAAATTTGTTAAGCTTCCTTGGTGAGTAATTTGACTATATCTACAAAATTTTAAATGTGTGTAATCTATGGTGTCTTTTTGGAAGAGGAGAAAGGTGAGAGGATCATATTAGTTAATTGTCGCCAACAATTATTCTTTTCTTTTCTTTTCTTTCTTACAATCAATCTAGACCCTATGAGACTTCTTACGTATTTAGCATGTTCTGAGCTAAATTAGTAAATTATCCAATTAGTGCTTTAATTTGTTCTCTACTTTCACTTTGTAATTCTCTTTATAGAGTAAATAAAATATGGAATGTCCCCATTAAGTGTTGGTTAGAAAGCTAATCTTTTGATGCTTTGTGACTTAAAAAGAAATGATTAATGCCATTCTTAACATCAATAGCAAATTGTTATCTCTCATTCTTTATTCTGGCAAGTAAAAAACTACCAAATATTGGTATCCATTCATAATTGTTGGCACATAAATTCCTTCCCTCACTACTGTCTCCTGCCTTTCTATGATTGTTGCCAAGTTTCCATTATTTAGGATCATTATCACATAACAAATACATGTGTTTAAATTTCAAAACTAAATTTTGGCTGCCAAATGTATTATTTAATAACTAACATAATTTCACAGTAAGAGAAGAGTCATCAGTTACATTTTAAAAATATTAAGCCTGAATTAATTTTTAAGCTTAAAATATTTGCTCAACTGCCCCCCTTTGGGTTCAACTATCCAAGGCTGTGGAAGCAATTCATGCATCCTGCCAGTAAAAATTTCTGAGAGTTAGAATAAAATGTAGAATTGATATATTGAAGGTTGGGCTTCAATTGGTGATATCTAAAGTTGTTACTAAAATAATTGCCAATATTTCATTCAACTTATTTTAGGCTCTTCTTCATGGGCCAGAAGAGGAACCAGGTGAACCACTAAATGTTGTCTTATAATTCTATATCTTGTATTTTGATATCTGCAAGGAGATTATTTTTTCCTTCTTCCAGGATTGCTCATGATATTAGATGTGGGAATTGAGTAAATATTTGTTGTTGTTGCTCTTATATTGAAAGTAGATTTTAGGATCTAGTTTATCAAAATGTCAACTATGTTCTTTCTGGATAACTTTGCTTAAACAATATTCTTATCAATTTTAAATTTTAACATGAAGTAAACTAATCTATAAATCTTTGGCTTTTAGGCCAACAAGCACCTTCAGAGGGACTCTGGAAAACATTGTAAATGGGCAACCTAATAAAAAAATGGAAAAATCCAGAAATGTTAGCAGCTGAATACCTAAAATATCAAGGTCTTTTCTTGACCAGTTGGGGTGGGAAAAAAAAAAATCATTGAAAAGTAACTCCAGCAGGACCAGGTGGGGTAATGCCAGGCTTTCCAGGAAGGGTGGGCCAGGAACTACCCTTAGCCTCACCTCTGAATTAATTCCCCCCACCTGGGCAGTAGCATGGGAACCCTCCACGTGGTTCTGGCTTTTATCGGGTGGCTGTCAGACCCTCCCACCCACCTCTCAGCTCCTGTGCTGTTGGCTGCACAGCTTCCAGGTGTCCACTCCTCTGGTGAGATGTGGCCAGGAGATGCTCTCCTCAACTCCTTGCCTGGGTGGGCAAGTCAGGCTCTAGGGCTGGCAGAAATCCTCGTTTGAGGGTCCCACCAAGTCCCCCGGTCAGAGTGCTGCAGCTGAGTGGAGCGGCTGCTTAGGACTACTGCTTGGGCGCTGCAGAAAACCTTGGAATCTGACATGTTATCACTGTGGGACCGTTGGCCAGCTGCTCCTGACTTGGACACATGAAGGCTCAGACTGTCCCAGTCTCTGAACTGAAGAGAACCAACACTTTTAGCATATCTTTCACCACCATGAATGCAAGGTATTTCAATGAAGAGTATCAGGAGGACATCTAAAAATCCCAGACTGACATGTGCAAGTTCTGAGGAATGGTGGAATGACCCAATGTATCTGGTAGACCTTTGGAGTCAGCTGAGACAGAGCTACAACAGGGCAGTGGCTGACACCCAACTCATAGCCCATCTTCTCCAACTGTGTGGCTGACAGGGTCTTTGTGCTCTGGCCGGCTGTCAGACCTGAGCCTCTGAGATGGGAGAGTGAAATTCAGGACATTGGTCCACCAGAGACCTTCTGGCCCCATGTAATGGCAACTGGCAAGAGCTCTCCCAGAGATCTTTGTCTCAGTGCTAAGACCCAGCTCCACTCAACGACCAGTAAGCTACAGTGCTGGACACCGCATTCCAAACAACTAGCAAGACAGGAACACAACGCCACCCATTAGCAGAGAGGCTGCCTAAAATCATACTAAGTTCACAGATACCCTAAAACACACCACCGGACATGGCCCTGCAACCAGAAAGACGATATCCAGCCTCATCCACCAGAACACAGGCACCAGTCCCCTCCACCAGGAAGCCTATACAACCACTGAACAAACCTTACCTACTGGGGGCAGGCACAAAAACAACAGTAACTACGAAACTGCAGCCTGTGAAAAGGAGACCCCAAACACAGTAAGTTAAGAAAAATGAGAAGACAGAGAAATACACAACAGATGAAGGAGCAAGATAAAAACCCACCAGACCAAACAAATGAAGAAGAAATAGGTAGTCTACCTGAAAAAGAATTCAGAGTAATGATAGTAAAGATGATCCAAAATCTTGGAAATAGAATGGAGAAAATACAAGAAACGTTTAACAAGGACCTGGAAGAACTAGAGAGCAAACAAACAATGAGGAACAACACAATAAATGAAATTAAAATTTCTCTAGAAGGAATCAATAGCAGAATAACGGAGGCAAAGAACAGATAAGTGACCTGGAAGATAAAATATTGGAAGTAACTACTGCAGACCAGAGTAAAGAAAAAAGAATGAAAAGAATTGAGGACAGTCACAGAGACCTCTGGGACAACATTCAATGTGCCAACATTCGAATTATAGGGGTCCCAGAAGAAGAGAAAAAGAAAGGGACTGAAAAAATATTTGAAGAGATGATAGTTGAAAACTTCCCTAATATGGGAAAGTAAATAGTCAATCAAGTCCAGGAAGCACAGAGACTCCCATAGAAGAAAATCCAAGGAGAAACACGCCAAGACACGTATTAATCAAACTATCAGAAATTAAATACAATGAAAAAGTATTAAAAGTAGAAAGGGAAAAGCAACAAATAACATACAAGGGAACCCCCTTGTATGTTATTAACATGCAAGGTTAATAGATGATCTTTCAGCAGAAACTATGCAAGCCAAAAGGGAGTGGCAGGACATATTTAAAGTGATGAAAGGGAGAAATCTACAACCAAGATTACCCAGCAAGGATCTCATTCAGATTCGACAGAGAAATTAAAACCTTTAGAGACAAGCAAAAACTAAGAGAATTCAGCACCACCAAACCAGCTCTACAACAAATGCTAAAGGATCTTCTCTAGGAAGGAAACACAAGAGAAGGAAAAGACGTACAATAGCAAACCCAAAACAATTAAGAACATAGTAATAGGAACATACATATCGATAATTACCTTAAATGTAAATGGATTAAATGCTCCAACCAAAAGACACAGATAGGCTGAATGGATACAAAAACAAGACCAGTGTATATGTTGTTGACAAGAGACACACTTCAGACCTAGGGACACATAAAGACTGAAAGTGAGGGGATGGAAAAAGTTATTCCATGCAAATGTAAATCAAAAGAAAGCTGGAGTAGCAATTCTCATATCAGACAAAATAGACTTTAAAATAAAGACTACTACAAGAGACAAAAAAGGACACTACATAATTATATTTAAATGACACATTAAACAAGATGTACTTAATTGATATTTATAGGACATTCAAAAGCAACAGAATACACTTTCTTCTCAAATGCTCATGGAACATTCTCCAAGATAGATCACATCTTGGGTCACAAATCAAGCCTTGGTAAATTTAAGAAAATTGAAATCATGTCAAGTATCTTTTCTAACCACAACACTATAAGACTAGATATCAATTACAGAAAAAAAAACTGTAAAAAATGCAAACACATTGGAGGTGAAACAGTACACTACTAAATAACCAAGAGATCACTGAAGAAATCAAAGAGGAAATCAAAAAATACTTGAAGACAAATGACAGTGAAAACAGGGCAACCCAAAACCTATGGGATGCAGCAAAAGCAGTTCTAAGAAGGAAGTTTATAGCAATACACGCCTACCTCAAGAAACAAGAGACACCTCAAATAAACAACCTAACTTTATGCCTACAGCAATCAGAAAAAGAAGAACAAAGAAACCCCAGTGTTAGCAGAAGGAAAGAAATTATAAAGATTAGATCAGAAATAAATGAAAAAGAATTGAAGGAAACGATAGCAAAGGTCAATAAACTAAAAGCTGGTTCTTTGAGAAAATAAACAAAATTGATAAACCATTAGCCAGACTCATCACTCATCAAGAAAAAAAGGGAGAAGACTCAAATCAATAGAATTGGAAATGAAAAAGGAGAAGTAAAAACTGACACTACAGAAATACAAAAGATCATGAGAGATTACTAAAAGCAACCCTATGCCAATAAAATGGACAACCTGGAAGAAATGGACAAATTCTTGGAAAAACACAACCTTCTGAGACTCAACCAGGAAGAAATAGAAAATATAAACAGACCAATCACAAGCACTGAAATTGAAACTGTGATTAAAAATCTTCCAACAAACAGAAGCCCAGGACCAGATGGCTTCACAGGCGAATTCCATCAAACATTTCGAAAAGACTTAACACCTATCCTTCTCTAACTCTTCCAAAATATAGCAGAGGGAGGAACACTCCCAAACTCATTCTACGAGGCCACCATCACCCTGATACCAAAACCAGACAAAGATGTCACAAAAAAAGAAAACTACAGGCCAATATCACTGATGAACATAGATGCAAAAATACTCAACAAAGTACTAGCAAACAGAATCCAACAGCACATTAAAAGGATCATACACCCTGATCAAGTGGAGGTTATCCCAGGAATACAATGATTCTTCAGTATATGCAAATCAATCAATATGATAAACGATATTAACAAATTGAAGGAGAAAAACCATATGATCATCACAATAGATGCAGAAAAAGCTTTCGACAAAATTCAACACCCGTTTATGATAAAAACCCTTCAGAAAGTAGGTATAGAGGGAACTTACCTCAACATAATAAAGGCCATATATGACAAACCCACAGCCAACATCATTCTCAATGGTGAAAAACTGAAACCATTTCCACTAAGATCAGGAACAAGACAAGGTTGCCCACTCTCACCACTATTATTCAACATAGTTTTGGAAGTTTTAGCCACAGCAATCAGAGAAGAAAAAGAAATAAAAAGAATCCAAATCAGAAAAGAAGTAAAATTGTCACTCTTTGCAGATGACTTAATACTATACATAGAGAGTCCTAAAGATGCTACCAGAAAACTCTCAGAGGTAATCAATGAATTTGGTAAAGTAGCAGGATACAAAATTAATGCACAGAATACTCTTGCATTCTTATACACTAATGTTAAAAGATCTGAAAGGGAAATTAAGGCAACACTCCAATTTACTATTTCAACAAAGAGAACAAAATACCTAGGAATAAACCTACCTAAGGAGACAAAAGACCTGTATGCAGAAAACTATAAGACACCAGTGAAAGAAATAAAAGATGACGCAAATAGGTGGAGATTTATACCATGTTCTTGGCTTGGAAGAATCAACATTGTGATAATGACTATACTACCCAAAGCAATCTACAGATTCAGTGCAATCCCTATCAAACTACCAATGGCATTTTTCACAGAACTAGAACAAAAAGTTTCACAATTTATATGGAAACACAAAAGACCCCGAATAGCCAAAGTAACCTTGAGAAAGAAAAACGGAGCTGGAGGAATCAGGCTCCCTGACTTCAGACAATGCTACAAAGCTACAGTAATCAAGACAGTATGGTACTGGCACAAAAACAGAAATATAGATCAATGGAACAGGATAGAAAGTCCAGAGATAAACCCACATACATAGGGTAACCTTATCTTTGATAAAGGAGGCAAGAATATACAGTGGAGAAAAGACAGCCTCTTCAATAAGTGGTGCTGGGAAAACAGGACAGCTACATGTAAAAGAGTGAAATTAGAACACTTCCTAACACCATACACAAAAATAAACTCAAAATGGATTATTAAAGACCTAAGTGTAAGGCAGACACTATAAAACTCTTAGAGGAAAACATAGGCAGAACAGTCTATGGTATCAATCACAGCAAGATCCTTTTTGACCCACCTCCTAGAGAAATGGAAATAAAAACAAAAATAAACAAATGGGACCTAATGAAACTTAAAAGCTTTTGCACAGCAAAGGAAACCATAAACAAGACCGAAAGACAACCCTCAGAATGGGAGAAAATATTTGCAAATGAAGCAACTGACAAAGGATTAATCTCCAAATATACAAGAAGTTCATGCAGCACAATATCGAATAAACAAACAACCCAATCCAAAAATGGGCAGAAGACCTAAATAGACATTTCTTCAAAGAATATGTACAGATTACCAACAAACACATGAAAGGATGTTCAATATCACAAATCATTAGAGAAATGCAAATCAAAACACCCGTGAGGTATCACCTCACACCGGTCATAATGGCCATCATCAAAAAGTTTACAAACAATAAATGCTGGAGAGGGTGTGGAGCAAAGGGAACACTCTTTCACTGTTGGTGGGAATGTAAACTGATACAGCCACTATGGAGAACTGTATGGAGGTTCATTAAAAAACTAAAAATAGAACTACCATATGACCTAGCAATCCCACTACTGGTTATATACCCTGAGAAAACCATAATTCAAAAAGAGTCATGTACCACAATGTTCATTGCAGCCCTATTTACAATAGCCAGGACATGGAAGCAACCTAAGTGTCCATCAACAGATGAATGGATAAAGAAGATGTGGCACATATATACAATGGAATATTACTCAGCCATAAAAAGAAATGATTTTGAATTATTTGTCATCAGGTGGATGGACCTAGAGTCTGTCATAGAGAGTGAAGTAAGTCAGAAAGAGAAAAATAAATACCGTATGCTAACACATATATATGGAATCTTAAAAAAGAAAAAATGGTTTTGAAGAACCTAGGGGCAGGACAGGAATAAAGATGCAGACGTGGAGAGTGGACTTTATGACACGCGGAGGGGGAGGGTTGGGCTGGGACAAGGTGAGAGAGTGGCATGGACATATATACACTACCAGTGTAAAATAGATAGCTAGTGGGAAGCAACTGCATAGCACAGGGAGATCAGCTCGCTGCTTTGTGACCACCTAGATGGGTGGGATAGGGAGGGTGGGAGGGAGACGCAAGAGGGAGGGGGTATAGCGATATGTGTATACATATGGCTGATTCACTTTGTTATACAGCAGAAGCTAATGCACCATTGTAGAGCAATTATACTCCAATAAAGATGCTGAAAAAAAAAAAAAGAAAGAAATGTAACTCCAATATCTGAGAGGGATTTGGGAATTGGAACCTGACAACACTGGAAAGTCATAATATCTGCAGGAATATAGGCAAAAATGAGGAGCCTATGCTTTTCTCCGAATGGATTTCTAAGGTGAAATTCAATAATGTTTCTTTGTTTTATACATTAAAATACACCTGGATTTAATAACCATTCATAAGGGGTAGTGTTGCATATTGGTTCACATTTTGATATAAAACAGACCCTGATATAAGCCCAGCTGCGCCACTAATCTGGCTATTAAATTTAATTCTTTTAAGCTACTTTGTCTAAATCTGTTTTCTCATCTGTAAAATTGCAATTGTAACATATATCCATGGGTTGATGAGAAAAAAAAAATCACTTTAGAAATTAAAGTCAAAAACCAGAGTGAATGCTCTAATTCTTCAGTTGGACATTTGTTCAGTAAAACAGAGTGTGCTACACAGGTGGGTTCTAATCGGACTCAAGAAAGTAAATAGTGACAGTCACCATCTGGGACAAAAGTGGTAGCCTCCAGAATTATAACATTAAATTTTGATGAAGCATTTTACAGTGTAAAATATTATGATCTCTTGCTAGAAATCCTCCACATTACCTCTTAGTTGAAATGATGTGAAGTTCCTATGCTGTGTGTCTATTATTACAGTGATGGAAACAGAAAATGTAGATATAGATTAGAAAAAAGTCTCTCAAAATGATTCTGAACTCTGCCTAAAGTATTTTATTTATGCCTACTGAATACATCCTGATTTATTATAATACAGGAGGAAAAAATAGGATGTGCTTTGATAAGGTCAAGATAAACTGAATTTATATAAGACAATTCCAGATTACTAAAGTATAGTAACATGTATATTATGTAGGTGAGTAAAATATAGCCTTTGTCCATACTTCAGCAATAGTAAACAAAACAAACAAATAAACAAAACATTCATTTGCCAGACAGTTTTATAGTCCAAATTAAATTCATTGTTTCAGACTAGGATGATGTAAATCAACTACCTCATCTGAAAGTCTCCTTCTGCCAATTTAACTTTCTCAGTATTCCAGCAATTAGAGCATAGTATTAGCTAATCCCATGTGCAAGAGAAGTGAAACTGCACCTTCATTGTTGTGTTCTGTGCTTAGTTTAATTTTTCAGAAATTTTAATACCTGGCATTTGTTATTCAGCTAGATCTACTAGTTATTCTCCAACAATTTTCAAAGCACTGATAGTTCTATGCAAATGTATTCAGAGATCACCTGGCAAACCCAAACCAACCTATGATCACAGTTTTTATCCAAGTTGCTTTTAGAAATTTTGAAGTTTTATCTTGTATATTTAAGTTCCTATTTTCAGAAATTTTTGTCAAATATATTAAGATAAGGGAATAAGTTTATTTTTTCTGTACATGGTTATCCAGTTATCCCAGGACCATTTTATGGAAGATTTTCCTTTCACCATTGAATTTCCTTGACATCTTTTTCAAAAATTAATTGACGAAAAACCTAAGGATTAATTTCTGGATTTTTGATTCTGCTCCATTGATTTGTATGTGCCTGTTCTTAACACTAAGACTGTACTCTCTGGATTATGGTTCTTTATACTAAGTTTTGAACTATATCTGAAATCAGGCAGTGAAAGTCATTTATTTTTGTTCTTTTTCTAAATTTCTTTCATCTTGGTCATTTTCATTTCTGTGTTAATTTTATGACTAGATTTTTATTTTCAATTAAAAAATACCCTGTTTAGATTTAGTTAAGAATCTTATTGACTCTCTAGATGACTGGGGATAATTATCATCTTAAATTATATAGTTTTTCTATGCATTAACAATAAATGTTTCCTTTTTAAGCTAGAGATTCTTTACTTTTTCTCAGCAATGTTTTAGAGAATTTTAGTGTACCAGTCTTGCCTTTCTCATGTTCAGTTTATTTACTGGTATTTTATTCTTCTTGGTGCTATTTTAATTGAATTATTTTCTGTATTTTTGGATTGATCACATTGATCATATTGATCACTATTGATTATTTTATATAAATTTATTTTATTTATTTATTTTTTACTGCATTGGGTATTCTTTGCTATGTGCGGGCTTTCTCTAGTTGGGTGAGCAGGGGCTACTGTTCGTTGTGGTGCAGGGACTAATTGCGGTGGCTTCTTTTGTGGCAGAGCATGAGCTCTAGGCACACAGGCTTCAGTGGTTGTGACACGTGGGCTCAGTAGTTGTGGCCCGCAGACTAGAGCACAGGCTCAGTAGTTGTGGTGCACGGGCTTAGTTGCTCTGTGGCATGTGGGATCTTCCCGGACCAGGGCTTGCACCCGTGTCCCCTGCATTGGCAGGCGGATTCTTAACCACTGCGCCACCAGGGAAGCCCCTCCATTGATTTTTATATAGGTCATGAATCCTTAAATCCTGCTAAATTCATTTATTAGTTCTAGTAGTTATTATCTAGACCCCACAGGACTTTCTACATAAAAGAGCAAGAGGTCTATGATTAAAGAGAGATTTTTTTCTTTCTTATCTTATCTTCAACTTCTTTTCCAGAGATATTGCAATGATACAGTAAAATGCTGAAAAGAACTGGTGAGTACAGACATATTTGTTATGCTTAAGGGAAAATAATTCAGTCTTTGAGTGATAAGTCATATGTTAGCTGTAGGGATTTCATATCTGTTCTTTATCATATTAAGGACATTTCTCTCAATTCCTAATTTATGGTGAGTGAATATTGAATTTTTTCAAATGCTTCTTCTGAATCTATTCAGATGCTCATATTGTTTAGTCCCTTATTCCATTAATATGGTATATTATGTGAATTGGTTTTTGATTGTTCAACTTATGTGTCATTTCTGAAATATATCCCACTTGACTGTGGTTGTGTAATCCTTTTCTTTTTTCTGAATTGGATTTGCTAGTATTTTTTTAAGGATCATGCATCTATGTTCATGAGTTTGTAGGTCTGTAAGTTCACTGGCTTTGTTATCAGGGTAACACTGACCTCATAGCATAAGTTGGGAAGTATTCCCTGATCCTATAGATTCTGAAAGAGTTTGTGTAGTACTGGTATTGCTTGTTCTTTAAATATTTGATAGAGCTGGCTAGTGACATCGTGTGGGGCTGTTTTTTCTTACATTAAAAATGTATCTGAATTCCAATTCAATGCATTTTGTTTTTATAAGTCTATTATGATTCTTTCATTAATGTTGAGTCATTTTTGCTAATTTGTATCTTTTCTGGACTTTATCCATTTCATTTTAGTTGTATCATTTGTTAGCGAAATGTTCATATCATTATATCATAATCTCTTTATGTAGAGTTGCTTGTGATGTGCTCTCTTCTACTTCTGATTTTTGTAAATTTGCATATCCTGTTTCTCTCTTTTGTTTTTCTTTTTTTTTTTGGTTAGTCTAGCTAAAGATTTATCAAAGTCCTTGTTCTTTTTAAAGAGCCAACCTTAGATTTTATTGAATTTTCTATATTTTTTTTGTTTCTTTTCTAGCCTATTGATTTCTGCTTTGATACTTATCTTCTTTCCTTCTGCTTGCTTTCGGTTTCATTTGTTCTTCTTTTTCTAGTTTTCTTAGCAAATGCTTACATTATATATTTTTAAATGTTCTTATTTTCCAATACGTTTATTTTTCTAAAATATATATTTTAAGCCAAATTTTTCCTCAGTGGTTGACTATAGCTGTATCCCATACATTTTGATATTTTGTGTTTTCATTTCATTCAATTAAAATATTTTCTAATTTCCATTAGGATTTCTTCTTTGGAGGGTGTTATATTTAGAGATGAGTTATTTTAATCTTTAAATATCTGAAGTAGCAAAAATTTCTGTGAGCAGTTAAATTTTAATTTATATCCATTAGTATATATTAGACTGATTTCAGTCTTTTTTTTTTTTGAGAATTGTTGTATGGCCTAGTATATGTTTTATCCTCATAAATGTTCTACGCATTCTTCTCTTGATAGATGGAATGTTCTATAAATATCAGTTTTGTCAAGTTATTTGATAATATCATTCAAGTATTTTTATACAAAATAAAATAAAAAACGATTAACATATGAATACATATGTTAAAAAATGTGTACAGAGAAGATTATAGTAACTTTGTTCATAACAGCCAGAACTTGAACATAATTCAGATGTTCATCACCAAAAGAATGGACAAAATTGTTGGTATATTTATAAAATGGAATGCTGCTCAGCACTAAAAATAATGAATACTGTCTGATTCATTCAGCCACATGGATGAATCTTCACAACATTATGCTGAACAAAGGAAGTCATACACAAGAGTGCACACTGTATTATAACATTTATATGATAATTCTAGACCAGACAATCTAATCTATAGTGGTAGAAATCAGAGCAGTGCTTGATATGAAGGTCAGACTGACTGCAAGTGGCACAGACAATTTTCTTTGGTCATGAAAAAGTAATATACAGTGTTTGGAGTATTGGTTAATGAGAAGTATATGTTTGTCAAAGCTAATCAAATTGTATAAATATACGTGCATCTCAACTAGAGTGTGTACTTTCATTACACACACATATATACACATAATTGTACAGAATATTGCTTGCTTTTTGTTACATAAAAATTTGTCACACTTTGCCCCAAACTCTACTGAACACCTATAATGATCTGAATATAAATTTCAATATGCTAACATAGTAAGTGTAAGAGTTTAAATTAGATGAAGAGATGCATAAAGGGAGGAGTAAAGAGAACAAACATGAAAAGAGAAATTAGGAACCAAAATAGATTCACTTGCTTACTTCTCTAGGAATTTAGTTTTTTCAAAAAGCAATTCTTTTGAGGATATGAACATAGGCTATAGTAGGTTAGCTTCCATTTCTGACAAACAGCAGTCTCTCATACTGTATTCTATTCTACAGGTAATATTGATCAAATAACTGCTTTATTTTATCTTAATATATTTACTTCTTGATTTCCCTACTTAAAATGATTAAAATAGAGGAAGTCTTCTGTGGAAAAAATGGAGATGAGTTTGAGTATAACACTTTCTTTTAGTGTGGTTGACAGACCTTTTAGCTTCCTGAACATTTATCAGTGCTTTGAATTTTGACTTCGCACAGCATGTCAAGGTGAGATAACTAGCAGTTTGCTTGATTTTATCTGATAGAAAAAAATAAGTCATATCAACATTTTTCAAATGCTCTACACTAAAATGTAATTCTATAAGCAGCCCTAGGGTAACATTCGAGTGGAAAAAGCAAAGAATGCATTTTCAATTATTAAGGACCCCAACACATAAAATTTAAGAGGAAAAATCAAATTTCTCACAAAGTAATAAGTCAATATATAAATAATATAGCAATAAGATGTTTTCATTAAATCAACAAATATTTATTGGTTAACTAAACTTTTCCAGGTTCCATTCTGAGGATATAAGAAGTTAAAATAAAATGCACAAAGCATCTTCCTTGCACTCGGGGAGTTTATTCTTCGCAATGTCATTATATCCACTATGTGTGACTATAGGTCCTGTTACAAAAATATCTGCAATATGAGGCAGTATATAAAATGATGCATATATGAGGTAGCAAATGCTATGTTCTTTGAGAAAGGAGAGGCAAAGCACTTCCTGCTTTTGTGATGAGAGTAGATTTTACAGAGCTGATAGAATGTGTTTCTTTGTCAAGTAGGGATGCTCTCCAAATGAAACATGCTCACAAAGCTCTATCTAATGTCAAAATATTCAGTTTACATTTGCCAAATAGTTGTTACCCCAATATCTCTTATTTCACCCTATACCTGACACCCAGCTGCCCTAGTTCTACCTTTGGAACTCAAATTTCCCAAGTTCTGTAAATGAAAATGTTAATTCATGGAAAGCAGGAACTTCTGTGACATGGCTCCAGTACTCTGGTCTTTGTCCATTTTTATTAGAGCATATCTTTCAAGTACCACTTGTTAAATATGTTGAATATAACTTCTACGTTATAGGGTTTTAACAATGCACATTAATCCAAGTAGTTGAAATAATGGAATTCCAAGAAAAGTGATAATATGACTAAATGCCTGGGTGTCATTTCATATTGGAGAGACATAGTAAGGGAAATTATTCACAGATTTACCTGTTGTAAAAGAAAATTGGTGTCAGACTGCAGAGGGAAAAAGTACAAGGCCAAGGACTTTGGATAAACTAACCCTCATACTGAAGGTAAATTTATTTTCTAGCTTTGACGAAAGATGATAATAGTAATACTACAGGAAGATAAATTTCATGAAGGCAAAATAATTTATTGAAAAGTGTTCATTGCAACCTGATGTAATTCTCCTATCTATCTAGGCTAAGAATTGCTTTGTTTTAAAGCTTCAGCAAAACATATCCAAGGATACACTCATGTAGGTGAATATATCTTTGTATATGTTGTAAAGGTGAAGAAATAGTGGATGAGTACATATTTGTGTATGTAGGTGTATTTGAGTGAAATCACTGTCATTTTCTCAGAGAGCAGACTAACACTCGGTATGGGTGTTTTATGGTAGAAAGTATACATTTTATAATATGAAAGAAATTGTCAAACGAACTTACTAGATTTGTAGGTAGTAGTATTGGTGTTGCAAGTTTTAAATTTTATAAATTTCAACTTCTTCTTTTTCTTTTCTTTCATGGTTTAGCCTATTGGCATTGTATATAAGGCTTGTAACCCAACAGAAGATCACAAAGATTTTCTCCCAAGTTTTTTTTCCTAATTGTTTATTTTTAACTTGTATATTGTATATCAAAGTCTAGATCCATTTTAAGTTAAATTTTATATAGTGTGACATATAGATCGAGATTCATGTTTTACATATGGTGGTCAATTATTTCAGCACCGTATATTAAAGGGCTATTCTTTGTCCATTCCTTTTTCTGTGCATATTTGTCAAAATTATTGGTCATACTCGTGGAGATCTATTTCTTTTTTTTCTTAATTAATTAATTTATTTTTGGCTGCATTGGGTCTTCATTGCTGCGTGCAGGCTTTCTCTAATTGTGGCAAGCAGGGGCTTCTCACTGCAGTGGCTTCTCTTGTCGTGGAGCACGGGCTCTAGGCATGTGGACTTTAGAAGTTGTGGCATGTGGGCTCAGTAGTGGTGGCTCGCGGGCTCTAGAGCACAGGCTCAGTAGCTGTGGCGCATGGGCTTAGCTGTTCCACAGCATGTGGATCTTCCTGGACCAGGGTTCAAACCCGTGTCCTTCGTTGGCAGGTGGATTCTTAGCCAATGCGCCACCAGGGAAGTCCCTTAGGTCTATTTCTTGATGTTCTATTCTGTTCCATGGGTTTATATGGCTATCAGTACCAAACTATACCTTTTTATATAGTAATGTAGTATATTGGTCACTCCCCAAAGCCTTCAAAATGATGTATTTTACATATTTTATCTCCAATTTATCATTGCTATCAGGTAGGAGGGTTAATCCAACCAAGCTAATCAGTGACTACATGCCAAACCATCAGTAGACTTAATTTTACTTAATGTTCAGTGAAAACTATTAAAGGATATTCAGTGATGACTTGACATGTTATGGTGCCGTTTAAAAGTTATTGAGATATGAGAAACATGTCCTTAAGCGTTCAAAGTATGCTTTAATGAAAGTTTAAATAGTATTCAGTAGTTAATGATAGCACATCTTTAAGCCTTAAAGGCATGAATAAACCACTTTGCAAAAAAAAGAAAGTCCTTGATTTTATAAATTATCCAAGTTATAAGTACGTATAAATTAAAATGTGTTATCTTAGTAATTTCAACAAAGTGGAAATTTTAGCCCTTGTTGTTTTGGATTCTTGTGTTCTATTTTGGATTTT
This sequence comes from Physeter macrocephalus, assembly GCF_002837175.3. NCBI lineage: Eukaryota > Metazoa > Chordata > Mammalia > Artiodactyla > Physeteridae > Physeter > Physeter macrocephalus. The sequence continues at coordinate 17,503,387 of NC_041233.1, read as the reverse complement.
TGAGATATACAATGTATTCTACTTAAAGAAGACTTTGCATCTGTTAGGTGTTCTATACTAATAGTGTTCTCACTTACGGGGATTTTCACATACATAAATCAACAGAAAGTACCCATTTTATTTAAGTCTATAAAGAAGGAATAAAATATCTAACTGTGGCTCTAAAATTTCACACACAAAAGAGCCATTCATTTTAAATCAGTTTTTGTTGTTTCCACAGCATATTCTAATATGCATTTAGATGTTATTTTATTCTGAGATTTTTTTGGATTTGGAAGTTAAGGTAATCTACATTTTGAATAGTATACTAGTTTGAAATATATAAAGTAAGCTTAACAATAGGATATAACATAAAAAATAACTCAAATGCATTTTGTTGTAGCAAAATTATCCCCAAATATAGGTCTCTTTTCATTATCTGCAATCATAAAATCTTCCTTATTCAAAATATACTATATATTAGAAACCATTTCAAATTATAGTACTATAGTACTACCATTTCTTGTAATATCCATTTTAAACTCATTATAAATACATATAGATGAAAGGAGAGTCTTTTCAACAAATGATGCTGAAAAAACTGGATATCCATACACAGAAGAATAGAGATGGAATGGACCCTTACACCATATACAAGAATATATTTAACTCAAAAATAAATGAAATCAAAAACAGATTAAACCTAAGTGTAAGACCTAAAACTATAAAACCCTTTGATCTTTATAGGGGAAAAAAGTTTCATGACATTGGAATTGTCAATGATTTATTAAATGTGACATCAAAAACACAGACATCAGAAGGAAAAATAGGTATATTGGACTCTTTAAAATTTTTTTAAAAACCTTTTGTGCATCGAAGAATGCTATGGACCTAGTGAAAAGGCAACCCACAAAATGGAAGAAAATATTTGTGAATTATATACCTGAAAAGGGGTTAATATCCCAAATATATTAATATAAGGAATTCCTACAACTCAACAACATAAAAGCAAACAACTTGGTTAAATAATGGGCAAAGGACTTGCATAGATATTTCTCCAAAGATATACAAATGGCCAATGAGCACATGAAAAGATATTCAACATGACTAATCATTAGGGAAATGAAAATCAAATCCCCAATGAGATACCACTTCACGTCCATTGGGATGGCTATTATAAAACAAACAACAAAAACAAAAAGCCAAAAATTATCAAGTGTTGGTAAGATGTGGAGAAATTGGACCCTTTGTGCTTTGCTGGTGGGAATGTAAAATAGTGCAACCACTATGAAAATGTTTGGCAGTTTCTGAAAATATTTAAAACAGAATTACCATATGATCCAACAATTCCAGTTCTTGGTATATATCCAACAGTACTGAAAGGAGAAACGTAAAAAGTTACTTGTACACCCATCTTTATAGCAGCATAATTCACAATAGCCAAAAGGTGGAAATAATCCATGTCCATTGATGTGTGAATAGATAAAGTGTGATATATACAAATAGTGGAGTATTATTCAACCTTAAAAAAGAAGAAAATTCTGACATATGTTACAACATGGTTGGACATTAAGAACATTATTCTAAGTGAAATAAGCCAGTCATAAAGGACAAATACTGTATGAATCCATTTCTATAAAGTACCCATAGTAGTCAGATTCATAGAGATAGAAGAATAGTTGGCAGGGGCTGGGAGGAAGGAATAGGGAGTTATTGTTTAATGGATATAGAGTTTCAATTTGGGAAGATAAAGTTCTAGAGATGGATGTGGTGATGGTAGCCCAATAATATAAATATACTCAATATTGATGAACTGTACACTTAAAAACAGTTAAAATAATATTTTTGTTATATGTTTTGCCACAATAAAATATACACATAGAAATACTAAACCAGCAAAATCCCAGATATCATGCAGCCCCCACCACAATCAACTTGATGTACACTGCATCTGTGGAATACCTGAATAGACAACGAATGATCCCAAATTGAGGAGGTGGACTTTGGGGCAAGATATATTATTTTTTTTCCCCTTTTTCTCTTTTTGTGAGTGTGTATGTGTATGCTTCTGTGTGAGATTTTGTCTGTATAGCTTTGCTTTCACCATTTGTCCTAGGGTTCCGACCACCCCATTTTTTTTTTTTTTACTTTTTAAAATTTTTCTTCTTAATAATTATTTTTTATTTTATTAACCTTATTTTATTTTATTCTACTTTATTTTATCTTCCTCTTTCTTTCTTTCTTTCTTCTTTCTTTCCTTTCTTTCTTTCTTTCTTTCTCTCTCTCTCTCTTTCTTTCTTTCTTTCTTTCTTTCCTTCCTTCCTTCCTTCCTGCCTTCCTTCCTTCTTTCTTTCTTTCTTCTTTTTCTCCCTTTTATTATTAACCATGTGGATTAAAGGCTCTTGGTGCTCCAGCCACGCATCAGAGCTGTGCCTCTGAGGTGGGAGAACCAACTTCAGGACACTGGTCCACAAGACACCTCCCAGCTGCACGTAATATCAAATGGCAAAAATCTCCCAGAGATATCCATCTCAACACCAAGACCCAGCTTCACTCAAGGACGAGCAACGAACAGTGCTGGACACCCTATGCCAAACAAATAGCAAGACAGGACTACAGCCCCATCCATTAGTAGAGAGGCTGCCTAAAATCATACTAAGCCTACAGAGACCCCAAAACACGCCACTGGACGTGGACCTACCCACCAGAAAGACAAGATCCAGCCTCATCCACCAGAACACAGGCACTAGTCCCCTCAACCATGAAACCTACTCAACCCACTGAACCAACCTTAGCCACTGGGGACAGACACCAAGAAAAACGGGAACTACGAACCTGCAACCTGCAAAAAGGAGACCCCAAACACAGTAAGATAAGCAAAATGAAAAGACAGAAAAACACACAGCAGATGAAGGAGCAAGGTAAAAACC